>NC_058051.1:1883750-2185000 GCF_020085105.1 Siniperca chuatsi
AGTTTAGAGGGGAAATGTCTCTTTGGTGGAACTGGTTTAATCTGCAGTGACCAGTTAATAAACAGATTCCCAGTGAAGGGTAAAAGACTTCTAGGATTCACCTGTGGTTCCTCATCTCAGGCTGCTTTAAAGCGGTTCTGCACCCGGTCATGTGTGGACAGTTGAAACCTAAACATCAGGTTTCTCCAGCACAAATGTAGCTGTGTCAGCCAGGTTTCTCATTCACATGATGTTGAAGACGGCCGCTCGCTGCAGAAAGCTGGAAATAAACTGTTTGCTTAGCGGGTAGTGTAATCTCTACATGGATATGTTTTCTTTCAGTTTCCAGATGGTGTCCCTGTTTGGATTTTACATCTCACTTCATCCCAGATCTCAGTGAGATGACGTCTTCAGCCCATGAAAACTGTGATCCTGCCGTCCAAAATGATGTTTAGAGGAAAACCTTTGACGGCTGCAGCTTTGCTGGTAAAATCATTTGTTTTCGCAGCAAGCTGTTATTTGCATGGCAGCAGTTCATACATCATATCGCTCCTCCTCTCCAACATTTGATTCTTTATAAAGCTTTTTCCTTTATGATTCTCACATCGACAAACACTCTGTTCATCAGAGAGGCTTCATCAGCTCTGAGTGATGAGCAGCTGCCCTGCCTTTAACCTCTGTAGGAGAAGAGAGTGGATGTGGTAAAGGTTAAGATGGAGCCGTTCTCTACATCAGTACTGGTGGGAGAGTGTAACCATTTCCAGTGGTAGGATGACGGGGGCGGGGGTTGTGAAAATCGGCAGCGTCCACCAGCGCCTGTGAACGCACATTTACAAACAGTTTTGAAATGAAGAAATACAAAAGTAAACAAATTGACTGATAAGGGAAAATACAGTCTATATATGGGAAACACTGGTGTCGCTCCACCTTAACAGATGTAGACTCACCTGTCGACAACTCTGAGGTGAAGCTGCATCACAGGAATGTAAGAGAACCACTATTCTCTCATTTTTAATTCATTTAGTTTTGTTGATATTGTGGACTGCCTCTAATGTGATGCTTGAAGGGAGAACAGTTGTTACTGCGGTAATAACTAATGGGGATCCTAAATAAAATAAAAATGAATAAAATAGGAATGAAAGATTTCAACTCTGTGTTTTGTGTGCCAGTCCAAACATTGACTTACTCTGATGACAAATGACACAAATCATTAACTGTCATGTGACTTCATGCTATAACTCACCTGCAAAGGTGAAATGATGAACTCCTAATGATTCGTGGAACGAGCAGCAACATCTCAGTCGGTACTTTTAGCTGTCGTGGATGTGGTAATGTGGTTTTACTTTGTATTTTTTGGACATTAACTATCTGGGTGACTGAAACGGATCTACACAAACACAAAGTGCTGCCTGCTTTCTATCAGAGCTCATTTCAACAGCTTCTATCCATGGATTTGATTTGCAGTATGTTTTCATTTCAACAGGCTTCACTGAGACAGAAAACCTTTTCTTACTCTTCACAGATACTTGTGATGAGTGTCTTCAGAGGACAGACCCTCACATGTCATCGAGCAGAGTATCTGATAGGGAATGAATGCTGTCCAATGTGTCCTGCTGGTAAGATCCATCTGAATGTTAAAGGAATATCTCACTTTCAGTTACATACAGAGTCTTTCTGTTATACTGCCAGGTGCCAGCAGTGATTACCAGAATAAAGCACTTGTGTGCAGATCAGTGGAGTCAGTCTTACTCCCACGGTTGGTGCTGTTTATGTTCACAGGTGAAACGTATCGGTGAACTTCCTGCATCTGACTGGAGTTTTATTCCGACAGTAAAAGAATGACTCTGTAGTAGACAGCAGTGTGTGTCACTTTGCTGAGCTCACAACGTGCGCTTCACCCTCAAGATTATACACTTTGATTTAATAGAAACATTATGTTGCATGAATTTAAATTGTTGGTTTTCTTTTCAACAGGAAGTCGAGTTAAAACAGATTGCACAGAGTTCAGAAGTACTTCCTGTCTGCCCTGCGTAGAGAGAACTTTCATGAATCAGCCTACTGGACTTAAACAGTGTTTTCCCTGTACAAACTGTGATGCAGGTAGTTTTCTGTTAATATTTCCTAATTATTAATAGAAACTTATGACCAAGCCTACAGTTAAAGGCAGTAAGTCGGCTTATTACGGCAGGTCCCACTGTTAATGCTGTGTAAGAACTGAGGAAACTGTTGAAGACAATGTCATTGCAAAGATGCAGAGACTCATTTTGACGAGTTTACTGCACATTACTGATTTTGCACTGATGAAAATGACAGACTGCATGCAGAAACAAAGACCTCATGTGTTATGAAATACTTTGAAATACTGTGAGACCAGTGAAGACATTTTGTGTGTCACAACAGGCTCTTTCCACATAAATAAGCCACAAGACCTTCGACATGACGACAAGTTCTGTTTATTTTGCAATTAAAGCACAAGAAACACAGGTTTAAGGTTCAAAAAGAGGGTTTATTTTCCCCCAAAAGATTCAACAAAACAAATACAGTGGTGTGAAAACGTGTTTGCCCCCTTCCTGATTTCTTATTTTTTGCATGTTTGTCACACTTAAATGTTTCAGATCATCATACAAATTTAAATATTGGTCAAAGATACCACAAGTAAACACAAAATGCAGTTTTTAAATGAAGGTTGTTATTATTAAGAGAAAAACAAAATCCAAACCTACATGGCCCTGTGTGAAATAGTGATTGCCCCCTGAACCTAATAACTGGTTGGGCCACCCTTAGCAGCAACAACTGCAATCAAGCGTTTGCGATAACTTGCAATGAGTCTTTTACAGCGCTGTGGAGGAATTTTGACTAGGCCTCTCCAAAGTCTTAATTTTGTTCTTTTTCAGCCATTCGGAGGTGGACTTGCTGGTGTGTTTTGGATCATTGTATTCAATGTTCTTTTTCTGAAATGCGTTGTTACTTTTACGCCAGATGTAATGAGACACACACCTTCCAGAAATTAAAATTTTTGTCTCGTCAGTCCACAGAGTATTTTCCCAAAAGTCTTGGGGATCATCAAGACAAAAAATGTGACGAGCCTTAATGTTCTTTTTGCTCAGCAGTGGTTTTCGTCTTGGAACTCTGCCATGCAGACCATTTTTGCCCAATCTCTTTCTTATTGTGGAGTCATGAACACTGACTTTTAACTGAGGCAAGTGAGGTCTGCAGTTGTTGTTGTTGTGGGGTCTCTGAATGGCTGAAGAAGAACAAAATGAAGACTTTGGAGTGGCCTAGTGGAGATAAGTTCAACATCTGTTGCATAACAGCTGAACCTTACATGGATTCAGATGTGAATTTGATACAGCATTCTAGTGAGGCTGACAGACGAAGAAGAAGAATAAAATGAAGACTTTGGAGCGGCCTAGTCAAAGTCCTGACCTGAATCCTATTGAGATGCTGTGGTATGACCTTAAAAAGGCAGTTCATGCTCGAAAACCCTCCGATGTGGCTGAATTACAACAATTCTACAAAGATGAGTGGGCCAAAATTCCTCCACAGCGCTGTAAAAGACTCATTGCAAGTTAGCGCAAATGCTTGATTGCAGTTGTTGCTGCTAAGGGTGGCCCAACCAGTTATTAGGTTCAGGGGGCAATCACTATTTCACACAGGGCCATGTAGGTTTGGATTTTGTTTTCCCTGATCCCTTGATCCCTGATCAAACCAATAAACACACACGGGGGGCGGGGGCAACATAGACAGCAATTACAACTCAACACTAAGACCCCTGAGCTCCCCCCATGCTGTCAGAGCTAGTGGTATGGTCTTTGGCTTGGGCCTCTTTATAAAGGCAGGGTCCGCCCTCATCCGCATCTTTTGCCAGACCAGGAAGAAGAACTCAGCAGCCGGGTAGCTCAAGGCATAAATCAGAATCAGAAATACTTTATTGATCCCCACAGGGAAACTCTTTTGTTACAGCAGCTCACTATCACGTCAGTGTACACAGGAATAGAAGTTCTAAGCAAAACATATAATACACTATAATACAGGTCAGTAAAAGTACCAAGTGGGTATAAGTATAAAATAAGTGTGAAGTACAAAGTGGGTTTACTTGTTGATGATAATAATACGGTATAAAGTAATAGTGCATGAACTGTCAAGTTAAGTGTAGCTTATTAAGATTATAATGAGACGGAGGATATTGCACAGCAGTAATAGAGGTATGAATAAATATCAATATATAGGGAATTCTAAACTGAAAACAGTATATTGCACAGGAGTATTAACACAGAGTATTGTACAATTATGTCAAGTATTGCAGAAATGTAATGATCAATGTCCAGTTTAATGACAGACTGACACTTAGAGGGAGGAGTTAAAGAGTTTGATGGCCACAGGCAGGAATGACTTCCTGTGGCGCTCTGTGGTGGGGGGATAAGTCTTCCGCTGAAGGTGCTCCTTTGTTTGACCAGCATGTCATGGAGTGGGTGAAGAAGTGAATTAGCATAACTTAATCAAATAAACAGTATGACAAAACAATGTAAAGTAAATGTGTGCACTTAATCTAGAAGCACTACATGTCCAAAGGTGCCAATAAACAAATTCTAAACCAAACAGATTGTGTTTGTCATTTTAAGCGCCTGCAAATGAAAATAATTAAGCGTGGTAATGATGTGGGCGAGTGTTAAACCTTGGACCTTTCATTCTGTGGCCATCACAGCTGTTAATATTAGCTGAGACTGTACTACTGTGTTTTCCTCAGTTTTTATACAGCAATAAGCAAGTTTTAACAGTGGGATTTGCAGTAATGATAGAACTGACTTCTCCAGAAGTCACTGGTACCTTCCATCTTTTTTCCACTGCTTTGTTTTATTCTCCACCCAATCAAATCCATAAAAGACAAGTCAGATGTTTTCCCATGACTTCATAAATTAGGTAAACTACTGTTTCACATTTACTAAAAATATCATTAAAAACTAAAGATCGCCTTTAAGTCCGAAAAGAAAAATTAGCATGTTGCTCTCTAGTAGATTAAACAGAATAAAGGTTTAATATCTCCATATGTAACCTCTACATGTGTTGACAGGTTCTGGTTTAAAGACAAAGACGTCATGTACAACAACATCAGATGCAGTTTGTGAACCACTGGAGGGATTCTACTGTGTGGACTCTGCAGACGGCGGCTGTGTGGCCGCACAGAAACACACAAGCTGTCAACCAGGACAATACATCCGTCAGAATGGTTGGTTTTCTTGTGCTGACTTTAAGGTTATAGGTATAGTTTAAGTTTTAAAGTTCAGGGAAACTGACCTCATCGACAACTTGCTCATTAAAGCTGCAAGTGGTGATTTCAGACCACTAGATGGCAGAACAGAAGCACCAAAATAAATTTGTAGAAAGCGCTAAGTTCAGACCAGTTGAGTCATCCAGTCAGCCTGTAGCCGTCAATGAGGGAACTTTCAGATGGTCAACCGACTGAGTAAAACCACTGAAGCTGATTAGTTACAGTGTGCAGTGCATGTAAATGAACAAAAACATAATTTAAATAGATTCAGAATCACATCAGAATCAGAATCAGAAATACTTTATTGATGCCTGAGGGGAAACCCTTTTGTTACAGCTGCTCACTATCACATCAGTGCACACAGGAATAGAAGTACTAAGCAAAAAATGTAATACACTATAATACAAGTAAGATAAATTAAGTACCAAGTGGGTGTAAGTATAAAATTAAAAAAAGTGTAAAGTACATAGTGGATTTACCAGTTGATGATAATAATACGGTATAATAATACAATGTAATAATATAAGTAATAAGTAGTAGTGCATGTACTGTCAAGTTAAGTGTAGCTTATTGAGATTATTATGAGACGGTGGATATTGCACAGCAGTAATGGAAGTATGAATAAATATCAATACATTAAACTGAAAACAGTATATTGCACAGCAGTATTAACACAGAATATTGCACAATTATGTCAAGTACTGCAGAGATTTAATGATCAATGTCCAGTTTAATGACTTAGGGTCATACAGACTGACACTTAGAGGGAGGAGTTAAAGAGTTTGATGGCAACAGGCAGGAATTACTTCGCTCACGCACACGCTCTGTGGTGCTTTTTGGGGGGATGAGTCTTCCGCTGAAGGTGCTCCTTTGTTTGACCAGCACATCATGGAGCGGGTGGGAGACACTGTCCAAGATGGCATGTAGTTTAGCCAGCATCCTCCTCCCTGACACCACCTCCAGAGAGTCCAGCTCCACCCCCACAATGTCGCTGGCCTTACGGATCAGTTTGTTGACCCTGTCAGTGTCCACTACCCTCAACCTGCTGCCCCAGCATGCAACAGCATACAGGATAGCACTGGCCACCACAGACTCATGAAACATCCTCAGCATTGTCTGGCAGATGTTGAAGGACCTCAGCCTCCTCAGAAAATAGAGGCGGCTGTGGCCCTTCCTGAAATGAGCTTGTGTGTTTTTAGCCCAGTTTATTGTCCATGTGTACTCCTAGGTACTTGTAATCCTCTACAATGTCCACACTGACCCCCTGGATGGAGACTGCTGTGGTCTGCCAGTCAGGTAGTCAGCAATCCAGGACACGAGGGGGGCATCCAAATGCATCACTGCCAGCTTCTCACCCAGCAGGGCTGGCCGGATGGTGTTGAAAGCACTGGAGAAGTCAAAAAACATGATCCTCACCGTGCTTGCCGGCTTGTCCAGGTGGGTGTAGATGCGGTTCAGCAGGAAGATGATGGCATCCTCAACTCCCAGCCGGGGATGGTAGGCGAACTGAAGGGGTCCAGGAGGGGTCTGACCATGGGCCGCAGCTGTTCCAGCACCAGTCTCTCCAGGGTCTTCATTATGTGGGAGGTCTGTAGTCCTTGGAGCCACTGGGACGCGGCGTCTTCGCCGAAGGAACGAGGCAAGATGTCTTCCACAGAACAGGGACCCTTTGAAGACTCAGGCTCAGGTTGAAGACGTGTTGAAAGACTCCACATAGCTGGGGGACGCAGGCTTTTAGCACCCCAGGGCAAACACCATTGGGGCCTGCAGCCTTGTTTGATTGGCGTTTCATCAGCTGTCCTCTCACCTGGTCAGCAGTCAGGCCCACAGCAGAGGTTACAGGAGGGGGAGAGGGGGATTCATCAGTCTGAAGAGGGCCGTTAGCCTGAGAGCCAGTTGAGGGGGGAGTAGGACTCTCCCAGGAAGATGGAGGAGGGGGGAGCAATGAACTCAGAGAAGTCTGAGGGCCGACAGCAGCTGAGTTAGAGGGGGGATGAGCAGGAGCCGGTGTGTAGAATCTGTTAAAGAACAGATTAAGTTTGTTGGCCCTGTTCAAGCTGGTGTGAAAATGGGTTGGGTTGTATTTTTCCAACATAAAATTAGCGGGAATGCGTGAATGGGAGCAGAAGCTCCTCACTATTAGAAGCAGACTGAGAAAAAGTCCCAAAGTGAAACCTGTGGATCACTTTCTCAAATGCTCCATGCTTTACCAGATACTGTAATTGAACGTTTTCATCCACATTTACTGGCATGTTTAGTAACTGGAGCTGCTGTTCTGACCAACGTACACTGCAGGTGTATTTAGAGGCCGCAGGTGTCTAAATAACACCTGCTGTTTTTGCCCTGAAAGGCGAGAAAGAAAAAGCTCCTGTGCCTCTTTAGTTGTGAGCTTCTCGCCCTGCTGTAGCAGCTCCAACAGTCTCTTCACATTAACCATATGGTATGGTTTGACAAAAGATTCGTAGCACGAGGTCTACTAGGTGGAAATCACTTAAACCACATCTTGTGGCTTTCAGCAGCGAATGGAGTTTGCTCAGCTGTCCTTTAATTTTGGGTATGTGCCGATGCAAAGTCCGATCCCATGCTTATATTTACCTTCTGTAAATGTTGGTTAGATATGTATCAGGTGCACTGAAATCACGGCTTTAGCTGCTTAATGACACACCTTCTTTTTCAAGAGTTACTTGATCCAAATACTGAAGGTTCTGGTTCAGAAATATGAAGTTTCTGAGCTTAAATTATTTATGATATTAAGGAAAGATTAACTGGGAGAAAGCGACTCCTGAAACTGACGTGGACAACACTGGTTCAAGAGCAGACAAAAGCAGAAGAATCTGGTTCTTTCTGTTGGGATCATTTGTTTTATTTCGTGGTAAAAACATAGTTTTCTCTTCATAAATCACTTTCCTCGTTTTCATGTTATTACGGCCGTTACCCAGACAGATGGATGTTACACTGGCCAGAAGACAAAAGTTTAAACTGCTGTGTTGAACTGCAAGTTATGTCATTTCCTGGCAATCTAGTTGTTAACTGGCATCAACATATTAGTACTATTATTTAAGATTATATAATATTATTCCTCCTTTACAGTGAATCAAAATACCATCTTGCTCTGTGATTATGATAAAAGAGCTGCACTACAACATCTCATCATACTTCAAAGAATTCATTTTTCCTGAAATATCAAAACTTGAAACAAAGAAATGTTTTTTTAAATCTACTGAAATTAAATCAGACAGGTCTGATGAAGTGTAATGATGTCATATAACACTTTGATCCCTTCATAATATGTACGCTGAACTGGTTCAATATATCTCATTTGTATTGGTACAGGAACAGCGTTAAGAGACACAGAGTGCTCTGACTGCAGTGGGGGGACATTTTCAGATGGGACATTTACATCCTGTCGGCCACACACACAGTAAGAGAAGCTTCACATCAGACACCTGAATTCTTCCAACAGCAGTGAATTCATGGTTTCCTACAAATGTTCCTGTAAAAAATGTCCCTCTATCATTCCAGATGTGGATCAATAAATCTTCAGCTGAGAGCAGGAACTGCTTCAGCTGATGCTGAATGTGGAGAACAAAGTTCAGACACGACAGGAACTGTGATCATTGTTGCTCCTGCTGTTGTTGGGCTTTTTTTATTAATTGGAGCGTCTGTAGCTGTATTGTACTATCTCAGAAAGAAGAAAAGATGCCTACACAGAGGTAAGATTTGCTTAAAACCTGGTCATGTTTTTGATAGATATTAATATTGTCTGTCACATCATGAAGTTGTTGATTAAGGTGTTTGTTGGTAATGTTTTATTACAGAAAGAAAAACAAATGCAGAAAATCCCCAACAGGTATGTTTTATTCTCCCTTTACTGTTATTACTGCGTCCATTTCACTGTATGTACAGTACAAAGTAGGAGTGATGTTTCTTCTAAGTAATTAAATGATGTCACTCATTTATCAATATTTCACAAAACAGGAGCCTCTGAGTGGAAAAGACAACAGACGTGTTCACAGCTGCAGGTAAGACAGCAGTGTCTTCTACACTGAAATGTTCACTGACTGAGGACTGTCTGACTGAGCTACACTCTCTGATGTCTTTACAAATGTACCAGATGTTTCTGTTTAAACTAAATGTTTCTCTCCTCAGGTTGAGACACTTCCTGTTTAAACGTGCAGACAGGACGCATCAAAGTGAATGATCTCTAGAATCCAGTCATAATCCAGTTGGATGCTGGCACATTGTCTTTGCAGTGTACAGAAATGAAACAGTCCCAGCTGAAGGTCCTGCACTGTGCTACAAGCTGAACCCGTCCTCTACAGAACTGCTGGTCTACAGTCTGGATCATTATCTCACACAGATGTTACTGTACAGAGACTGAAGTCACACCGCTACAGACTTCCAGCGAATCGTCTTCCTGTAACTGTACATGTAGGCTTTCTTCTTCTTCTCTGGTGGTCAGAGAGCTCACAGCTGGATCTGAACACCTGGCAGGCTGAAACTGGACTTTAACTGTCATGAACAAAAACAAACAGCTGGAACAGAAGACGGATACGACGAGTCCTGAGCTGCAACATGATGGTTACTCTGATCAAAAGCAGAGAGGCTGGATTGTGTGCACTGTGCACGTCCAACCCCAGGTGGGTACAGGTGCAGCAGCAAAGCAGCGTATGGTAGAGAGAGAGGTAGTCCACATGCTGAACATCGCAGCTTCCCAAGAGATTAATTAGACAGTAGCTTGATCAGGTGAAAAAATGCCTTTATAATTGAAACATTCCTCATTAAACTCCTGGGAGCCTGTGATATTCAGCATGTGGACCTTTTTCTGTCAAAGAGTTGAAATTGTATCTCACTGCTGACTCAGCTGATAAAAACAGAACACTAGGTATTATATGCGTGTACATCAACACATGTATATTACGTGTGTTGATGTTTATTTAAATCTAATGCTCCCTGTAGTTCAAACATCATTAATCATTATTTTGTAATATAAAATAATGTTTTTGTAAAGAAGCCATTAATGAATTTGATAGTATTTATTGGAAAATGATTACAAGAACAGTTTTCATTAGATTGTTTACGTTAAACATTAAGCTAGACAAAAAGAAAAAGTGTCACAAAATAGAAATCAGTGGAAGAAGAAATATTCAGATTCTTTACTTAAGTAAAAGTACTAATACCACACTGTGAAAATACTCCACTACAAGTAAAAGTCCTGCAATCTTAAAGGTGGGGTATGCGATTCTGGAGAAATCCAATACCATGACAAATACCATGATATAGAGTGAACAGCGACACAGCACGTAATGTAACTAACGTTAAGCTGAAAGTCCGTGGGCAAGTCATTTAACGTTACCGGACACACAAATCATCGCTGGAATGATTTGTGTGGCTCGGTCCAAGCTAGCCGACCATGAGGTGATATTCTCTGAATTTGACAAAAAGATGTGTATTGGATTACAATCACATACCCCACCTTTAAGTAAAAGTATTTAAGGATTTTCAGCAAAATGTAAAAGTATTCACTGTGCAGTAAACTGCTCCCTGTCAGTGTTTTATTATATCGATTATATAGATATATATAGATTCATATTCCTGCTGCACTAATGTGTATGTTGCATTTTACTGCTGCAGATGTTTAAGGTTGAGCTCATTTTAACTGCTTTATATACTGTTGGGTAGTTTAATCTGCAGCAATGCATCATGGTCTATAAGATGTATGTTTGTAGTGTCGCTGTCCTGTGAGAACCACGTATCTCTAAAAAGTCAACTTTTCATGAGCTCAGAAAAACAGCCTGTTTTCAGCTCTGTGACGATGTGTTTTCCAGCTGATCGGGGGGGGGGGGTGTAAACAGGTGTAGATACATGGTTTTCACTGGACAGGAAGGGGATGAAAAAAATGTAATTTTGAAAAGTAACTAAAGCTGTCAGACAAATGTAGTGAAGTAATAAATGTACTTATATTCCACCGCTGGAAATAAAGTCACAACTTTAAATCCAGAGCTCGAGTAAATGTCCTACCTAACACTTTGACAATGTTCATTCCAAATATATGTCTCCTGTTGTTCATACAGGCCTTTTTCACACAAGACATTCTCACACGTCACAGCAGGAAAAGCACATAAATACTCAAATTAATGATGGCTGAATTCCATTTAGTTGCTTCAGTTTCAGGGTCCTGGTATTGTTCATGCTGGCTCACTGTCACATTGTCGTGGCTTATTGGGACACGAGAAAAGAACAGAGCCATCGTTAGTAACTATAAAGATCCACTTCTGCTCTGTTTTAATAAATGGACACAATGGTCCTATACTAACTGCTAGTTCATTTTGATGGTTAAAATAAAGCCCTGACACAGAGACAGGATTGCTGTCCTCTGCATATGGTCAAGTGTCATAATAATGACATAAAACATAAAAAGGAAATAAAAATAAACACAAGTCAGACGAACCTCCCTTTAGCTAAAAGACCTGACTGAAATGTTGCATGACAGCATGCTCTGAGTGTCGTATTAACTCCTTAACCATAAAGTGCCAAACACTGTGGAACTAAAGCTGTCTGTGTAGAGAGTCGAGGCAACCTCTGCTGTCCTCAGCCTTTACTCAGCTGATACTTCCTGTTTCTATGTGTGGACTATCAGTACACCGTCATGGACATCTCGTTGCTGAGAAGTGCTTTAAATATGTGAGCGCTTGTTGCACCCACCGTCACAACAAGGGAAACTGATGTTGCAGCTGATGGCTAAGGACCTTCTGAATTATTTTACTGAGGATGGTAAGGCTTGACATAGTTATTTCGTATAGGAGGGTTAACATTGTTCTTTACTAATAGGGGCTGAAAACAGATGGCTTTCACGAATGCGGAAAAATGCCAGTCTCTAGGAAACATGGTGAGTATATGATCTGCTAAATGAAAAAAAAGATAATAAAAAGGTTGCACTTAATAAATGTATCATTTGGTTAAACCGTCTGTGTGCAAAAACTGCAGAAGCAGCCGCTAACAGAGCTCCACCACGAGAGACACACCGAGGCTTACATGAACAGACACCTGGTGGAAAAAAGGAAATGCTGTGTGGGGAAAGGGGAATAGACAAATGATTAAAGATGAGTTCAGACAAAGAAAATGTTATTGAAAATGAGCGCATTAAAGATAAATAGAAGAGTAAATTAATTTATTCAAAAATATCAACTGATTGGAGCAAAGGAAAAGGATATTTGTCGTATGGGGGTGCAGGATGTGGACCCAAATGCAGACGACCAGGAAGCGGTATGAGGATGAAGTAGCCGGATGACTACAGTGTTTATTGGGGTGAAGTAGCTTACAGGCAGGTACAAGCAGACAGGTAGGCAGACAGGCAACAAACAGGTAACAGGCAGGTAGGCAGATACAGGTCCAGGAATAGGAAATGGGTTACCTGCTGGCAGTGGTAGAAATCAAGCCAAGAGTTCAACAAGGCTAAACAAATCTGACAGGGAGCATGTAAAGTGTAAAGTCCAAAATCCAGACAAGGCCCAAGGGAGACAAAGAATCCATACAAACAACTCACGGTAACTGGGCACAGGAACAAGGTACAACGAAAAGGCTAAGTGGTAGACCTCGGGCAGACGGCCCAGGGGCTGGACAGGTGCGGAGCTCATCTCATGAGGTCCGCGATGAAGATCAAAACCATTTGGAGGCCTGGCAGAATGCTGGCGGCACAGGCAGAAGGTCACAGGAAGCTGTCGGCGAAGACGGAGAGTCCATGGAGGCTGGCGGTGAAGACTGAGAGTCTCTGGATGCCAGCGGCAAAGGCGGAACCTCTCTGGAGGCCGGCAGCGAAGGCAGAACCCCTTTGGAGGCCGGAGAACCAGATCAGGGCCTGGTGACAGGACAGCAGGACAGGGAGCCGGAGACAAGGAGACTGGTAGAGGAGCTGGCAGAACCAGTGATGCCCGTGAACCCAGAGCCTGCCACTCCAGCAGAGAAGGAGGGTACTGCTGCTGCTGCGACCCAGCAGAGAATTCAGCGGCATGCTGCAGTCCAACCGGGGCAGGAGGCGGCTGTGATCCAGCGCCGACTAGAGATGGCCTCCTCCCTTCAACCCCTCCATCCTCCCTCCTTTCTCCACTGTCCTAAGTAAGTTTGAGCCTGTGTCTCTTGCTCATATTAAAGACATAGTCTCACACACAAAGCCGACTACTAGTCCCCTGGACATTGTTCCTACATGCCTGTTGAAGGAAGTATTTGACACTGTCCTGCAATTTCCCTCATCCTAAACAACAGCCTAGCTAATGGTTCAGTTCCCTCTTGTTTTAAACATGCGGTAGTACATCCCTTAATTAAAAAGCCTAACCTTGATGCAACTGTTCTGAATAATTTCCAGCCACTCTCAGCTCTTGTCATTTTTAGAAATCAATAATATCATGGAGAAATTTCAGTCTGGCTTCAGGGCACAGCACAGCCCGGAGTCAGCTCTACTTAAAGTCTCCAATGATCTACTGATGTCTCTTGACTCTGGTAAATGTGCCATACTTATTCTCCTGGACCTTAGTTCCGCCTTTGACACTGTTGATCATTCTGTTCTGAATATTCGGGAACCATGGTAGCGCCCTCCAGTGGTCCGCCTACCAAACAGACAGATATTTTTCTGTCAAAACTGGTAACCTCTTCTCCTCGTCTGCTCCCATCACCTGAGGAGCACCTCAAGGGTCCATTTGAGGGCAGATATTATTCGCCTTATACATGCTCTCTTCAGGTTCAATCTTCCATAAATACAATATCTCCCACCACTGCTACGCAGACGACACTCAGCTATACCTCCCATTAGAACCTGATGAAAACAACAACACAGTTAGGTCTTCAATTAAACAATAGTAAGACCGAAATGGTCTTATTTGGCCCCTCCAACTCCATCAGGGGTTTAGCTAATCACCAAGGGCCCCTGGCGCCTAACCTTAATGCCCATGCCAGAAATCTTGGTGTCATCTTCGATCCTGCTTTAAAATTTGACCAGCAAATTAATACAGTTTTGAAAGGTTGCTTTTTCCAACTAAGAAATATTGCAAAATTCAAACAGTTCCTCTCTCTCAATGACCTGACGATTGTCACTAACGCCTTAATTTCTTCGTCATCTTTGTCCCGAATGCAGCTGGTGCAGAATGCGGCTGCTAGACTTCTAACTGTTACCAGGAAGAGAGACAGCATCACACCTGTTCTGACGTCTCTGCATTGGCTACTGGTCAAGTGTAGGACTGAGTTTAAGGTTCTTTTATTTGTTTTTAAAGCTTTACACAGCCTGGTGCCAGTACATCTCTGAGCTCCTCTGCCCCTAAGACTAAGAACAAGGCTTTCGAATTAGTTTTTTTGAGAATTTCAGTTTCGGTTTAGGGTTGATTAATAGGCTTGAGTCGAAGATGGCTGCAACTCCACTTCCTTGGCCGGTGCCTCGAGGAATATGAGTATTAATATGACTGGGTGTGGATTCATTTAGGCTAACATATTCTTCATGACCCAGCCAGGTTTCAGTAAGACAAAATAAGTCAATATCTGAATAATCTGATATTAATTTGTTCACTAGTACAGCTATAGATGACAGAGATCTGATGTTTAAGACTCCACATTTAATTCTCCTATTTTGTTTAGGTTTTTATTTATAACTCCTCTTCTGTTAACTTTCGATTTTATTAATTTAAGTGGTTGGGAGTTTTGGGTGGGTAACTGCTCTGGAAGCACAGAGAAGCATGTAAGACTGCAACTCTGCCTCCTGGTCTCAGCTCTGAGTTGTCACGGTTTTGGTCCACTAATAAACTCGGCCAGATTCCTGGCTATGAGAGCTGCTCCATCCAAAATGGGATGAATGCCGTCTCTCCTAATAAGACCAGGTCTTCCCCAAAAAGTCCATCAATTATCTACAAAGCCCACATCGTTTGCTGGACACCACCTCGACAGCCAGCAGCGGAATGAAGACATGCGACTAAACATGTCATCACTGGTCAGGTTTGGCAGGGGCCCAGAGAAACAAATGGCATCAATAAAGTGCTGGTTTGGTCATGAAAAAATTGAAAGTACAGGAACAATAATTCAAACGCACCCTTCCGAGCACTGTGTGTGTTTAGGAAATAAAGATGTGTACGGTTATTACGGTATGCCAGAGTTAGAGAACTACCTAGTGCTTTTTTGACCTGCTGCTGTCCGTGTTGTTGGAATAAAACTGAACATCATGAAACATCACGACTTATGTTGTCTGTCATTTTACTTGTGAGATTTTTACAAGAAACGCCTGCCTGCCAAAACCCCACAGCACTCGATATCAGCTGCAGATGTCAGCTGCAGCAGAAGCTTACGTTAGCCAGCAGAAACAGTTTTGGAAAGGCAGCGTGGTTCCCTCCAGCACGGATTAACAATCCACAGATAGGTGCTGGGCACAAACACACTGGACCAATTTAGAAGCAATTTATAAGAAAACTAACTGTTGTTTATGTTGACCCAACGTTAGCAGATGTGTTTTCTTGTTGGAAATGTAATCGTGGCAAATTGTTGAATGTGGGTTTTGGCAGCCAGCTGCTGTCCCCACTACTGCGTAGTGGCACTGAATCTTTTGGTGGTGCGGTGTACCAGACAGGATCGGCCTACTTTCACCCCTGTGGCTACCAATGTTATGTGATTTTATTCTATCTATGTTAGGTTATTGTACTGCACTTTGGTCAACTTTGTATGTTTTTAAATGTGCTTTATAAATAAACTTGATTTGATTTGATATGTTGAAGGAGGCAAGAGCTGTTTTTGACAGTTAACTGTGTGTTTGCAATAATAATAATAATAATTCTAGTTGATTTACATAGGACTTATTTATATTGCAATATTTATCAATCTATGCATGAGTCCCAGGTCTCCACTGACCCTAGGACCGCCCCTGCATGTAGGATGTAATACTGCATAATGTCTGTTGTATACAGTACAGAAATCTTCTTCGACTGAGTAACTAAAAAGGCCTGCTGATGGTAGATGTCCTTATTATGTCATATCATTATGTGTGTATCTTGAATTAGAGTTGAATGAAAGTTAAAGATATCTCTGATATGAGATATCTCTTATCACATATAACTTGATAATAGATATCTATAATTAAATAATGACTATTCCTAACTCCAGTTTGAGATATCTACAATTCATTCTGACTAGTTCAAACCTAATTTAAGATATCTAAAAAAGGACAATGTAGATATCTTGAATTGAGGGGAATTAATAAGATATCTTGAACTGGAATTATGACTATTCACAATTAAATTGTAGACATCTGAAACTGGAATTACAACTAGTCATTCACATTGTGGACATCTGCAACTAAATTGTAGATCTCTGTAATGAGAAACCCCATACACATGAATGGCATTTTTCAAATCTTACTAGTCAAAATGTAAGTACAGATATCTAAAATTAGAGTTTTGACTAGACTTTTGACAGAGCTGCAGATCTTAAAGTAAATTATTTTCAAACAGGGAACTTTTAGAATAAATGTGTTGGCCACTAAACAGAAATGGCTCTGGCCACACTGAGTTTCAAGTTTCAGTTCTCAGCAGTTAACACTCAGGAATACACTCAGTCGCCAGTTTATTAGGTACACCTAGCCTAAACTACTGCAGTCTAATACAGCAGTCCTTCATGAAGGTTATAATGTTCAGCTTTTACTGAAACTGTTTCAGAGACGTGTTGATTCAACATGTGATCATTTGGAGGATGTAGTTTGTGCTACTGTAGTCCATTATACAGAGAGGTATTTCTGTTATTTAGCCTACCCTCATGGATATAAATGGGGAGATAAAATATCTGATGATAAAGATAATAAATCTGCAGTTTCTACCGGCCCATTTCCACGTATTCCTTGCCAGATTGTCTATTGTGCTTAGGCCTTAGCTTTCCAGCCTCATGTTCTGCCTGCCTGACTCTGCCAGCTTGATCCACTGCCTGCCCATCGGACTTCTGCCTCTCAGCCTGACCCCTTTTTGCCTGTTTTGATCTGCCTGCCGGTTTTTAATTTTGCTTGTTTTTGACCACAGCTAAATGCGAACTTTACCCGTCCTGCTGTCTCTGAGTCGTGCATCTGGGTTCAAAGCTGTCTCTCTACTGAGCCGTTACAGCACTGATGAGACACAGAAACTGAACATTTACTGAACATCTTGTCAGACACACAGTGAAGTCATGGTCGAACGTGACTTCTTAAAAAAGCAGCAAAATTGCGTTATTCATAAATGTATACATTTTCACTCAGTGAAGCTACAGCTGCTTTAAATCATGAACTGCTGAAGTTGATGCTGCATGTGGAGAACAAAGTTCAACACACCAGCTTGTAACATTACGTTTGTCGTTGGAAAGGAGAACCAAAAATGTTGGTCACAGTCACGAGCTGATGTCCAGGGTTGTTTCTGACCCAATTTCTCGTTTTTGTTGGTCCCGAAAGCAGAACTATTTCAACATGCATGGGGAAAGGGAAGTGTCTGTAATCTGGATTTTCTTTCAGTTTTGAGATGTGAAAACTGCTTTTACAAGAAAGGCCCTCAAATCAGGTCATCGAAACATAGTTTTGTGTTGTTATATAATAACCTGGTTCCAGACCGTTGAATTGCTGTCCACATCTCTGATTTGTTCAGCGATTCAAATCGGCCTGGTGTCGAATGGGGACGTTGTTTTCTTGTGCCAAAGTCAGAAAAATGGTGGATCTTTAATTGTCGTAAAAAACAAACTGCTCCTAGAAGCTGCTACCACAGCTGTCATGTCTACATAGAATGGCATCAGTGGAACAGATTCATCACCTGCTACTTTCCAACAAAGCTCAAGTAATACAGTTCATGTGGCTGCTACAGCTCCACAGTCAGGAGCATTTTTAAAATCATCAGTTGTATACATCATTTTGAATGTGACTGGACCATACAGCACAGCTCTGTGCATATGTATACATGGAAAATAAGTTAGGGCTGGGCGATAACACAGCATTTGGTTTCAATCTGATACCAAGTAATACATCGATAGCGATACTTTCTATTATTATTAAAGTCTTCCTGCGTAGCACTGAATGTTGAAACTGGATCGTGAGGTCCAGAATCTGTCCAGAATCATCCAGTATGAACTCATTCTTCGGGAACTGGGCTGGAAGAAAATCCCACTTACACACAGTAGTGCCGAAAATATTAGTTGTGAACTTTATTGCTGTGTAAATATTTCCCCATGTATAATCAGTTGCAGGTGTATCAAATAACCACAACATTAAAAAAAATGTTTATATTGATGAGATTTTCTGTGGAGGACAGTCTCAAAGTCCACTCCTCAGTGCTGTGCAGGGGAGAGGGAGACGGCCGTGTGAGCTTTTACTCAGATCATTTGCTTTTGATGATGAGTAGTAACGAAGCTGGAAATGTCTTGGTAACTGTTTGGTTAACTGAAGAAGATCCAAGTCTGTTTGTGAAAACTAACCAGTTGCCTTTGATGGAGAGAATAAAGCCCTGATGCAGAGACAGGATCGTCGTCCTCTGCACCTTTATGAGCCCTGTCATACACAAAGTTCTCCATGTAAAGGTGTATAGCTGTCTACTTTATGGGACCATCAGAAAGCATACCAGGGACGCAAGAGACATCTTCAAGCCTTCAGTCGGCCACTGCAGCTGCTCTCCTGCATTACATCTTTGTGATGCACTACTGATGGATACATTTGCATCCAAATCCTTTAATGCAACTGCAGCTGAAGTTTTGGTAGCCATTTATTTTATTGTATTGCTGGGAACAGAAATGAAACACAACATGGGCACTAATCACAAATGTTTGTTTTGTCAAAATGTCACCATTATACAGTGTATGGCTGCCAGCTGTGTGTTTATAACTCTTTTCCTCAGACAGCTACAGATTAAATGATGATACAGTGATGATACAGTGCAGGAGGAGAAGAGCAGATATGATTTGAGTATAGACAAAGGTCTTAAAGCTGGGGTAGGTAATGTATTTCAGAAGAATTTTTTCTTATATTTGTTGAAATTCAGCTTTAAGTTTCACAGTATGGCTGATTTTGAGGACCTGTGTTTTCTTTTCTGACAGCTACAGATTAAATGATGTGAGAGAATGAAGAACAGGCCAGTGGGAGGATTTTAATATAACTGCAGTGTTGTTCATCCAGGCCACATTTGCGGACTTCCCCTTTTTACTTTGAAGGATCGGGACGGACAGTGGAGCTGCAGCAGCCTTAATGTGGCGCTGAAACCAGGTGAGTCGTTCTCCTTTTGTCGTGGTATTAAGGACAATAACGCAGTAAAACTCTGCAGAGCCAGCTGCTGTTATATTACCGCTGAAAGTCTTGCAGCCCGGCTGCTGTGGGTCCAGATCCGAGTTCAGTTAAAGTGACCAGACACTGGAAAGATTTCTGAGGCAAAGTTCTGTTTAAACACGATATAATCTCTCTTCATTGTCAGCTTCATCAATAATGATAAATTATCTGAAATCTGTAGTTTCTGAACGTTTCGAGTCGTCAGTGTTTTATTAGACTCAGTAGAAGTAGCAATATATGTGGTCATTTTTGAAACAGTGTGTCTGAAAAGCAGATAAAAGCACCTTCTCATTTGTGGCCACTGTTGATTTTCTCAGCTGTAAAACTATCTAGCTAATCAATGGCATTCATTTGAATACACATATACTTCTTACTTAATGTAGTTCCTTATTTCTTTACAGGTAATTCATCTAATCCACAGTACTGCAGGAAGACAATTATTTTAAAACTATAGTATCATTTTAAATTATACTATAAATTATACAATTCTTCCACCACTGTATAAAATACAGTAACAATCCTTAAGTAAAAGTACCAAAACAGCATGTACAAATACCCTAAACATCAGGTTTCTCCAGCACAAATGTAGCTGTGTCAGCCAGGTTTCTCATTCACATGATGTTGAAGACGGCCGCTCGCTGCAGAAAGCTGGAAATAAACTGTTTGCTTAGCGGGTAGTGTAATCTCTACATGGATATGTTTTCTTTCAGTTTCCAGATGGTGTCCCTGTTTGGATTTTACATCTCACTTCATCCCAGATCTCAGTGAGAGGACGTCTTCAGCCCATGAAAACTGTGATCCTGCCGTCCAAAATGATGTTTAGAGGAAAACCTTTGACGGCTGCAGCTTTGCTGGTAAAATCATTTGTTGTCTTACTCTGATGACAAATGACACAAATCATTAACTGTCATGTGAC
This sequence comes from Siniperca chuatsi, assembly GCF_020085105.1. Classification (NCBI taxonomy): domain Eukaryota; kingdom Metazoa; phylum Chordata; class Actinopteri; order Centrarchiformes; family Sinipercidae; genus Siniperca; species Siniperca chuatsi. The sequence goes on from NC_058051.1 coordinate 1,904,202, forward strand.
TTCATGCTATAACTCACCTGCAAAGGTGAAATGATGAACTCCTAATTATTCGTGGAACGAGCAGCAATATCTCAGTCAGTACTTTTAGCTGTCGTGGATGTGGTAATGTGGTTTTACTTTGTATTTTTTGGACATTAACTATCTGGGTGACTGAAACGGATCTACACAAACACAAAGTGTTGCCTGCTTTCTATCAGAGCTCATTTCAACAGCTTCTATCCATGGATTTGATTTGCAGTATGTTTTCATTTTAACAGGCTTCACTGAGACAGAAAACCTTTTCTTACTCTTCACAGATACTTGTGATGAATGTCTTCAGAGGACAGACCCTCGCATGTCATCGAGCAGAGTATCTGATAGGGAATGAATGCTGTCCAATGTGTCCTGCTGGTAAGATCCATCTGAATGTTAAAGGAATATCTCACTTTCAGTTACATACAGAGTCTTTCTGTTATACTGCCAGGTGCCAGCAGTGATTACCAGAATCAAGCACTTGTGTGCAGATCAGTGGAGTCAGTCTTACTCCCACGGTTGGTGCTGTTTATGTTCACAGGTGAAACGTATCGGTTTTATTCCGACAGTAAAAGAATGACTCTGTAGTAGACAGCAGTGCGTGTCACTTTGCCGAGCTCACAACGTGCGCTTTACCCTCAAGATTATACACTTTGATTTAATAGAAACATTATGTTGCATGAAATTAAATTGTTGGTTTTCTTTTCAACAGGAAGTCGAGTTAAAACAGATTGCACAGAGTTCAGAAATACTGCCTGTCTGCCCTGCGTAGAGAGAACCTTCATGAATCAGCCTACTGGACGTAGACAATGTTTTCCCTGTACAAACTGTGATGCAGGTAGATTTCTGTTAATATTTCCTAATTATTAGTAGAAACTTATGACCAAACCCTACAGTTAAAGGCAGTAAGTCGGCTTATTACGGCAGGTCCCACTGTTAATGCTGTGTAAGAACTGAGGAAACTGTTGAAGACAATGTCATTGCAAAGATGCAGAGACTCATTTTGACGAGTTTACTGCACATTACTGATTTTGCACTGATGAAAATGACAGACTGCATGCAGAAACAAAGACCTCATGTGTTACGAAATACTCTGAAATACTGTGAGACCAGTGAAGACATTTTGTGTGTCACAACAGGCTCTTTCCACATAAGTAAGCCACAAGACCTTCGACATGACGACAAGTTCTGTTTCTTTTGCAATTAAAGAAACACAGGTTTAAAGTTCAAAAAGAGGGTTTATTTTCCCCCAAAAGATTCAACAAAACAAATACAGTGGTGTGAAAAAGTGTTTGCCCCTTTCCTGTTTTCTTATTTTTTTGCATGTTTGTCACACTTAAATGTTTCAGATCATCAAACAAATTTAAATATTAGTCAAAGATAACACAAGTAAACACAAAATGCAGTTTTTAAATGAAGGTTGTTATTATTAAGGGAAAACAAAATCCAAACCTACATGGCCCCGTGTGAAAAAGTGATTGCCCCCTAAACCTAATAACTGGTTGCTCCACCCTTAGCAGCAACAACTGCAATCAAGCGTTTGCGATAACTTGCAATGAGTCTTTTACAGCGCTGTGGAGGAGTTTTGGCCCACTCATCTCTGCAGAATTGTTGTAATTCAGCCACATTGGAGGGTTTTCAAGCACGAACTGCCTTTTTAAGGTCATGCCACAGCATCTCAATAGGATTCAGGTCAGGACTTTGAGAAGGCCACTTCAAAGTCTTCATTTTGCTCTTCTTGGACCATGTCCCCACTGAGATCTGGAGGAGGATACACCGAGGATGCTGTGGTGGAACGAAGTGGCGAGGGAAGAGAGAGGGGTGTAGACAAAAGAGACTTAAGAACAAGAGATTTAAGCCGTGTTGGCCTTCTTTCGTAATGGGCAACGTGAGATCACTGGCGAATAAAATGGACAAGCTAATGGCGTTAGCCCGGAGTCAGATGGACTTCCGTGAGTGTAGTTTGATGTGCTTCTCAGAGACATGGCTACACCAGAATATCCCGGATCATAACGTTTCCATCGACGGCTTTCATACTGTTCAGGCCGACAGGGATCACCCTGGGAGCGGTAAGCGGAAAGAAGGTGGGCTTGCTGTTTTGGTCAACAACAGATGGTGTAACCCTGGTCACGTTACTATCAAGCAGAGTATCTGTAGCCCGGACATTGAACTGTTAGCTGCGGGACTCCAGCCATATTATCTGCCACGTGAATTTTCACATGCCATTGTTGTGGCTGTTTACATCCCCCCCTCTGCTAACTCGGCATTGGTGGGCAATGCCATTCACACCGCCATAGCACAACTCCAGACACAACACCCGAGTGCACTCAAATTAATCTCAGGTGACTTCAACCATGACAGTGTTTCAACAACACTGACTAATTTCACCCAGTATGTGAGTTGTCCTACTAGAGAGGAGAGGACATTGGACCTGCTATATGCTAACGTTAAGGACACATACAGCTCATCCTCACTCCCCCCCTGGGTAGGTCAGACCACAACCTGGTTCACCTCAAACCTTGCTATGTGCCTCTGGTTAAAAGGCAGCCCGCGACCACAAGGACAGTGAGGAGATGGTCAGAGGATGCCTATGGGACACTGCAGGAATGTTTTGAGGTGACAAACTGGGATGCACTCTGTGAGCCTCATGGAGAGGACATTGACGGGCTCACTGAGTGCATCACTGGCTACATTAACTTCTGTGTAGACTGCAATATCTCAACTAAGATGGTCCATTGTTATCCAAATAACAAACTGTGGGTAACAAAGGACATCAAAGACATCCCGAATGCCAAGAGGACGTCCTTTACTGATGGAAATAGGGAGGAGGTGAGGGCAATCCAGGCTGACCTGAAGGCGAAGATCAGGGAGGCCAAGGGAGAAGTACAGGAGGAAGCTGGAGCAGAAACTCCGGCAGAACAACATGAGAGAGGTCTGGAGCGGCATGAACAGCATCACTGGCTTCAGACCGACTGGCAGCAGAGGAGTTGAAGGCAGCTTGGACAGGGCCAACGAACTTAATCTGTTCTTTAACAGATTCGACACACCGGCTCCTGCTCATCCCCCCTCTAACTCAGCTGCTGTCGGCCCTCAGGCTCCTCTCAGTCCACTGCTCACCCCTCCTCCATCTTCCTGGGAGAGTCCTACTCCCCCCTCAACTGGCTCTCAGGCTAACGGCCCTCTTCACACTGATGACTCCCCTCCCCCACCTGTAATCTCTGCTGTGTGCCTGACTACTGACCAGGTGAGGATCATGTTTTTTGACTTCTCCAGTGTTTTCAACACCATCTGGTCAGCCCTGCTGGGTGAGAAGCTGGCAGCGATGCAGGTGGATGTCCCCCTGTGTCACGGATTGTGGACTACCTGACTGGCAGACCACAGCATGTGCGTCTGCAGCACTGTGTGTCAGACAGCGTGGTCAGCAACACTGGGGCCCCTCAGGGGACTGTCCTCTCTCCCTTCCTCTTCACCATCTACACCACGGACTTCAGCCACCACACAGAGTCCTGCCACCTTCAGAAGTTTTCTGATGACTCTGCTGTGGTGGGATGTATCAGCGGTGGTGATGAGACTGAGTACAGGGCTGTGATGGGGAACTTTGTCTCATGGTGTGAGCAGAACTATCTGCAGCTTAATGCGACAAAGTCTAAGGAGCTGGTTCTAGACCTACGAAGGGCCAAGGCCCCAGTGACCCCGGTTTCCATCCAAGGGGTCAGTGTGGACATTGTAGAGGATTACAAGTACCTGGGAGTACACATGGACAACAAACTGGACTGGGCTAAGAACACTCAAGCTCTTTACAAAGCCAGCCTCTATTTTCTGAGGAGGCTGAGGTCCTTCAACATCTGACGGACAATGAGTGTTTCATGAGTCTGTGGTGGCCAGTGCTATCCTGTATGCTGTTGCATGCTGGGGCAGCAGGTTGAGGGTAGCGGACGTTAACAGACTCAACAAACTGATCCGTAAGGCCAGCGACATTGTGGGGGTGGAGTTGGACTCTCTGTCGGTGGTGTCAGAGAGGAGGATGCTGGCCAAACTACATGCCATCTTGGACAGTGTCTGCCACCCACTCCATGACATGCTGGTCAAACAAAGGAGCACCTTCAGCGGAAGACTTATCCCCCCAAAAAGCACCACAGAGCGCCACAGGAAGTCATTCCTGCCTGTGGCCATCAAACTCTTTAACTCCTCCCTCTAAGTGTCAGTCTGTATGACCCTAAGCCATTGAATTGGACATTGATCATTAACATCTCTGCAATACTTGACATAATTGTGCAATATTCTGTATTAATACTGCTGTGCAATATACTCTTCTCAGTTTAAAATTCCCTATTTATCGATATTTATTCATACTGCTATTACTGCTGTGCAATATCCTCTATCTCATTATAATCTTAATAAGCTACACTTAACTTGACAGTTCATGCACTATTACCTTAAACCGTATTATCATCAACCGGTAAACCCACTTTGTACTTCACACTTATTTTAATTTTATACTTATACCCACTTGGTACTTAATTTATCTTACCTGTATTATAGTGTATTAAATTTTTTTGCTTAGAACTTCTATCCCTGTGTGTACTGACGTGATAGTGAGCTGCTGTAACAAAAGAGTTTCCCCTCGGGGATCAATAAAGTATTTCTGATTCTGATTTCACACAGGGCCATGTAGGTTTGGATTTTGTTTTCCCTTAATAATAACAACCTTCATTTAAAAACTGCATTTTGTGATTACTTGTGTTATCTTTGACTAATATTTAAATTTGTTTGATGATCTGAAACATTTAAGTTTGACAAACATGCAAAAAAATAAGAAATCAGGAAGGGGGCAAACACTTTTTCACACCACTGTAACTAAGGGCAACTAAATTCAGAAAATTATTGGAGCCCTTAAAAGAGGCCAACAAAACAACATGTTGGGTCAACAAACTGACCTAACAGAATGAGACATGACGGCAACAACAGATATACTGGGTGATCAAACCACAAAACACACACGGGGGGGCAGACAACAACTATAACTCAACACTAAGACCCCTGATCTCCCCCCATGCTGTCAGAGCTTGTGGTATGGTCCTTGGCTTGGGCCTCTGCATGTTACTCTCTAGTAGATTAAACAGAATAAAGGTTTAGTATCTCCATATGTAACCTCTACATGTGTTGACAGGTTCTGGTTTAAAGACAAAGACGTCATGTACAACAACATCAGATGCAGTTTGTGAACCACTGGAGGGATTCTACTGTGTGGACTCTACAGAGGACGGCTGTGTGGCCGCACAGAAACACACAAGCTGTCAACCAGGACAATACATCCGTCAGAAAGGTTGGTTTTCTTGTGCTGACTTTAAGGTTATAGGTATGGTTTAAGTTTTAAAGTTCAGGGAAACTGACCTTATTGACAACTTGCTCATTAAAGCTGCAAGTGGTGATTTCTGACCACTAGATGGCAGAACAGACGCACCAAAATAAATTTGTAGAAAGCGCTAAGTTCAGACCAGTTGAGTCATCCAGTCAGCCTGTAGCCGTCAATGAGGGAACTTTCAGATGGTCAACCGACTGAGTAAAACCACTGAAGCTGATTAGTTACACTATGCAGTGCATGTAAAGTAACAAAAACATAATTTAAATAGATTCATGTACAGAAGACCTGTACAATCCAAGATACTACCTGGGATATGCTCCATCTTGGCTTTTACATTGGCTCTATTCGGTATAGATCGCTCCTGGGAAATGGTGTGAAAATGGGTTGGGTTGTGTTTTTAAGATTTTTCCAACATAAAACTGGTGGGAATACATGAATGGGAGCAGAAGCTCCGCACTATTAGAAGCAGACTGAGAAAAAGTCCCAAAGTGAAACCTGTGGATCACTTTCTCAAATGCTCCATGCTTTACCAGATACTGTAATTTAACGTTTTCATCCACATTTACTGGCATGTTTAGTAACTGGGGCTGCTGTTCTGACCAACGTACGCTGCAGGTGTATTTAGAGGTCGCAGGTGTCTAAACAACACCTACTGTAAATGTTGGTTAGATATGTATCAGGTACACTGAAATAACGGCTTTAGCCACTTAATGACACACCTTCTTTTTCACGAGTTACTTGATCCAAATACTGAAGGTTCTGGTTCAGAAATATGAAGTTTCTGAGCTTAAATTATTTCTATGATATTAAGGAAAGATTAACTGGGAGAAAGCGACTCCTGAAACTGACGTGGACAACACTGGTTCAAGAGCAGACAAAAGCAGAAGAATCTGGTTCTTTCTGTCGGGATCATTTGTTTTATTTCGTGGTAAAAACATAGTTTTCTCTTCATAAATCACTTTCCTCGTTTTCATGTTATTACGGCCGTTACCCAGACAGATGGATGTTACACTGGCCAGAAGACAAAAGTTTAAACTGCTGTGTTGAACTGCAAGTTATGTCATTTCCTGACAATCTAGTTGTTAACTGGCATCAACATATTAGTACTATTATTTAAGATGATATATAATATGATTCCTCCTTTACAGTGAATCAAAATCCCATCTTGCTCTGTGATTATGAGAAAAGAGCTGCACTACAACATCTCATCATACTTCAAAGAATTCGTTTTTCCTGAAATATCAAAACTTGAAACAAAGAAATGTTTTTTTTAAATCTACAGAAATTAAATCAGACATGTCTGATGAAGTGTAATGATGTCATATAACACTTTGATCCCTTCATAATATGTACGCTGAACTGGTTCAATATATCTCATTTGTATTTGTACAGGAACAGCGTTAAGAGACACAGAGTGCTCTGACTGCAGTGGGGGAACAGATGCGACATTTACATCCTGTCAGCCACACACACAGTAAGAGAAGCTTCACATCAGACACCTGAATTCATATAACAGCAGTGAATTCATGGTTTCCTACAAATGTTCCTGTAAAAAATGTCCCTCTATCATTCCAGATATGAATCATTAAATCTTCAGCTGACGACAGCAGGAACTGCATCAGCTGTATCAGAAAGAAGAAAAGATGCCAAAACAGAGGTAAGATTTGCTCAAATCCTGATCATGTTTTTGATAGATAATAATATTGTCGACAAACACTCTGTTCATCAGAGAGGCTTCATCAGCTCTACTGAGTGATGAGCAGCTGCCCTGCCTTTAACCTCTGTAGGAGAAGAGAGTGGATGTGGTAAAGGTTAAGATGGAGCCGTTTTCTAAATCAGTACTGGTGGGAAAGTGTAACCATTTCCAGTGGTAGGATGACGGGGGTGGGGTTTGTGAAAATCGGCAGCATCCACCAGCGCCTGTGAACGCACATTTACAAACAGTTTTGAAATGAAGAAATACAAAAATAAATAATTTTTAATAAGAGAAAATAGAAATACTAGCTCCTCCTACACGCTTGGAAGGGGAGGGTGAGGCGAGCTGTATTCAGTTGGTTGCAATCTGCAATTTCACCGCTAGATGGCACTAAATCCTTCACACTGCTGCAGACTCACCCGTCGACAACTCTGAGTTGAAGCTGCATCAAAGCAATGAAAGATTTCAACTCTCTGCATTTTATGTGCCAGTACAATCATTGACTTTACTCTGATGACAAATGACACAAATCATTAACTGTCATGTGACTTCATGCTATAACTCATCTGCAAAGGTGAAATGATGAACTCCTAATGATTCGTAGAACGAGCAGCAACATCTCAGTCGGTACTTTTAGCTGTCGTGGATGTGGTAATGTGGTTTTACTTTGTATTTTTTGGACATTAACTATCTGGGTGACTGAAACGGATCTACACAAACACAAAGTGTTGCCTGGTTTCTATCAGGGTTCATTTCAACAGCTTCTATCCATGGATTTGATTTGCAGTATGTTTTCATTTTAACAGGCTTCACTGAGACAGAAAACCTTTTCTTACTCTTCACAGATACTTGTGATGAGTGTCTTCAGAGGACAGACCCTCACATGTCAGGGAGCGGAGTATCTGATAGGGAATAAATGCTGTCCAATGTGTCCTGCTGGTAAGATCCATCTGAATGTTAAAGGAATATCTCACTTTCAGTTACATACAGAGTCTTTCTGTTATACTGCCAGGTGCCAGCAGTGATTACCAGAATCAAGCACTTGTGTGCAGATCAGTGGAGTCAGTCTTACTCCCACGGTTGGTGCTGTTTATGTTCACAGGTGAAACGTATCGGTTTTATTCCGACAGTAAAAGAATGACTCTGTAGTAGACAGCAGTGTGTGTCACTTTGCCGAGCTCACAACGTGCGCATTACCCTCAAGATTATACACTTTGATTTAATAGAAACATTATGTTGCATGAAATTAAATTGTTGGTTTTTCCTTTTCAACAGGAAGTCGAGTTAAAACAGATTGCACAGAGTTCAGAAGTACTTCCTGTCTGCCCTGCGTAGAGAGAACCTTCATGAATCAGCCTACTGGACTTAAACAGTGCTTTCCCTGTACAAACTGTGATGCAGGTAGTTTTTTGTTAATATTTCCTAATCATTAGTAGATACCTATGACCAAGCCTACAGTTAAAGGCAGTAAGTCTGCTTATTACGGCAGGTCCCACTGTTAATGCTGTGTAAGAAGTGAGGAAACTGTTGAAGACAATGCCATTGCAAAGATGCAGAGACTCATTTTCAGAATCAGAATCAGAAATACTTTATTGATCCCCGTGGGGAAACTCTTTTGTTACAGCAGCTCACTATCACATCAGTGCACACTTGAATAGAAGTACTAGCAAAAAATATAATACACTATAATACAGGTCAGAAAATAAATTAAGTACCAAGTGGGTATAAGTATAAAATAAAATAAGTGTGAAGTACAAAGTGGGTTTACCGGTTGATGATAATAATACGGTTTAAGGTAATAGTGCATGAACTGTCAGATTAAGTGTAGCTTATTAAGATTATAATGAGATAGAGGATATTGCACAGCAGTAATAGAGGTATGAATAAATATCAATATCAATAAATAGGGAATTTTAAACTGAAAAGGGTATATTGCACGTGAGTATTACACAGTAAGTATTGCACAATAATTTCAAGTATTGCAGAGATAATGATCTATGTCCATTTTAATACTTAGGGTCATACAGACTGACACTTAGAGGGAGGAGTTAAAGAGTCTGATGGCCACAGGCAGGAATGACTTCCTGTGGCGCTCTGTGGTGCTTTTTGGGGGGATGAGTCTTCCGCTGAAGGTACTCCTTTGTTTGACCAGCATGTCATGGAGTGGGTGGCAGACACTGTCCAAGACGGTATGTAGTTTGGCCAGCATCCTCCTCTCTGACACCACCGACAGAGAGTCCAGCTCCACCCCCACAATGTCGCTGGCCTTACGGATCAGTTTGTTGAGTCTGTTAACGTCCGCTACCCTCAACCTGCTGCCCCAGCATGCAACAGCATACAGGATAGCACTGGCCACCACAGACTCATAAAACATCCTCAGCATTGTCCAGCAGATGTTGAAGGACCTCAGCCTCCTCAGAAAATAGAGGCGGCTCTGGCCTTTCCTGTACAGAGCTTGAGTGTTCTTAGCCCAGTCCAGTTTGTTGTCCATGTGTACTCCCAGGTACTTGTAATCCTCTACAATGTCCACACTGACCCCTTGGATGGAAACCGGGGTCACTGGGGCCTTGGCCCTTCGTAGGTCTACAACCAGCTCCTTAGACTTTGTCGCATTGAGCTGCAGATAGTTCTGCTCACACCATGAGACAAAGTTCCCCATCACAGCCCTGTACTCAGTCTCATCACCACCGCTGATACATCCCACCACAGCAGAGTCATCAGAAAACTTCTGAAGGTGGCAGGACTCTGTGTGGTGGCTGAAGTCCGTGGTGTAGATGGTGAAGAGGAAGGGAGAGAGGACAGTCCCCTGAGGGGCCCCAGTGTTGCTGACCACGCTGTCCGACACACAGTGCTGCAGACGCACATGCTGTGGTCTGCCAGTCAGGTAGTCCATGATCCAGGACATGAGGGGGGCATCCACCTGCATCGCTGCCAGCTTCTCACCCAGCAGGGCTGGCCGGATGGTGTTGAAAACACTGGAGAAGTCAAAAAACATGATCCTCAACGTGCTTGCTGCCTTGTCCAGGTGGGTGTGGATGCAGTTCAGCAGGAAGATGATGGCATCCTCAACTCCCAGCCGGGGCTTGTAGGCGAACTGAAGGGGGCCCAGGAGGAGTCTGACCATGGGCCGCAGCTGTTCCAGCACTAGTCTCTCCAGGGTCTTCATTATGTGGGAGGTCAGTGCCACCAGTCTGTAGTCCTTGGAGCCACTGGGATGCGACGTCTTCGGCACAGGAATGAGGCAAGATGTCTTCCACAGAACAGGGACTCTTTGAAGACTCAGGCTCAGATTGAAAACATGTTGAAGAACTCCACATAACTGGCGGGCACAGGCTTTTAGCACCCCGGGGCTAACTCCATTGGGGCCTGCAGCCTTGTTTGAGTGGAGTTTCATCAGGTCAGTAGTCAGGCACACAGCAGAGGTTACAGGTGGGGGGGGGGGGGGGGTCATCAGTGTGAAGAGGGCCATTAGCCTGAGAGACAGTTGAGGGGGAGTAGGACTCTCCTAGGAACATGGAGGAGGGGGGAGCAGTGGACTCAGAGGAGCCTGAGGACCGACAGCAGCTGAGTTAGAGGGGGGATGAGCAGGAGCCGGTGTGTCGAATCTGTTAAAGAACAGATTAAGTTCGTTGGCCCTGTCCAAGCTGCCTTCAGCTCCTCTGCTGCCAGTCGGTCTTAAGCCCGTGATGCTCTTCATGCCACTCCAGACCTCTCTCATGTTGTTCTGCTGGAGTTTCCGCTCCAGCTGTATGAGAGCTGTATGCATCCTTAACGTTAGCATACAGCAAGTCCAGTGTCCTCTCCTCTCTAGTAGGACAATTCACATACTGGGTGAAATTAGTCAGTGTTGTTGAAACACTGACACGGCTGAAGTCACCCGAGATTAATATGAGTGCACTCGGGTGTTGAGTCTGGAGTTGTGCTATGGCGGTGTGAATGGTGTTGCACGCCGATGCTGGGTTAGCAGAGGGGGGGATGTAAACAGCCACAACAATGGCATGTGAGAATTCACGTGGCAGATAATATGGCCAGAGTCCCACAGCTAACAGTTCAATGTCCGGGCTACAGATACTCTGCTTGATAGTAACGTGACCAGGGTTACACCATCTGTTGTTAACCGGAATAACAAGCCCGCTGCCTTTCCGCTTACCGCTCCCGGTGTGATCCCTGTCGGTCCGAACAGTCTGAAAGCCGTCGATGGAAACGTTATGATCCAGGATATCCTGGTGTAGCCATGTCTCTGAGAAGCACATCAAACTACACTCACGGAAGTCGGTGCCCTGACCGAGTAGCAGGAGAAGAAGTTCCACGGCGAAAAAAAGTACTAAAACACTTTCTACTCTCATTTTTGTAAATAGCGTAGTTTAAATTATACTTACACACAAGTTACTCAAGTTTGGAAGAAAAAGGAAAAGTTAGAAAAAGTAAGACGGCGAGACGGAGCTACGGCAACAGGCAGCATGCACGTTGACGCATACGCACTTGCACTTTTGATGAGTTTACTGCACATTACTGATTTTGCACTAATGAAAATGAAAGACTGCATGCAAAAACAAAGACCTCATGTGTTATGAAATACTCTGAAATACTGCGATACCAGTGAAGACATTTTGTGTGTGACAACAGGCACGTAAGTAAGCCACAAGACCTTCGAAATGACGACAAGTTCTGTTTCTTTTGCAATTAAAGCACAAGAAACACAGGTTTAAGGTTCAAAAAGAGGGTTTATTTTCCCCCAAAAGATTCAACAAAACACATTATTAAGGACAACTAAATTCAGAAAATGATAAGGCCCTTAAAAGAGGCCAGCAAAACAACACATTAGGTTAACTAACCGACCTAACAGAATGAGACATGAGGGCAACATATATACTGGGTGATCAAACCAATAAACACACGGGGGGGGCATAGACAACAACTACAACTCAAACACTAAGACCCCTGATCTCCCCCCATGCTGTCAGAGCTTGTGGTATGGTCCTTGGCTTGGGCCTCTGCATGAAGGCAGGCTCCGCCCTCATCCCCATCTTTTGCCAGACCAGGAAGGAGAACTCAGCAGTAGCTCAGGGTAGCTCAAGGCATAGAGAAGAGCATTAGCATAACTTAATCAAACCAAACAGTATGACAAAACAATGTAAAGTAAATGTGTGCACTTAATCTAGAGGCAGTGCGTGTCCAAAGGTGCCAATAAACAAATTCTAAACCAAACAGATTGTGTTTGTCATTTTAAGCGTCTGCAAATGAAAATAACTAAACGTGGTAATGATGTGGGCGAGTGTTAAACCTTGGACCTTTCATTCTGTGGCTGTGGCCACGGCCATCAAAGCTGTTAATATCAGCAGAGATTTTGCTGTACTCCTGTGTTTTCCTCAGTTTTTAAACAGCAATAAGCAAGTTTTAACAGTGGGATTTGCAGTAATGATAGATCTGACTTCTCCAGAAGTCACTGGTACCTTCCATCTTTTTTCCACTGGGTTGTTTTATTCTCCACCCAATCAAATCATAAAAGACAAATCAGATGTTTTCCCATGACTTCATAAATTAGGTAAACTACTGTTTTACATTTACTAAAAATGTCATTCAAAACTAAAGATCGCCTTTAAGTCCGAAAAGAAATAGCATGTTGCTCTCTAGTAGATTAAACAGAATAAAGGTTTAATATCTCCATATGTAACCTCCACATGTGTTGACAGGTTCTGGTTTAAAGACAAAGACGTCATGTACAACAACATCAGATGCAGTTTGTGAACCACTGGAGGGATTCTACTGTGTGGACTCTGCAGAGGACGGCTGTGCGGCCGCACAGAAACACACAAGCTGTCGACCAGGACAATACATCCGTCAGAAAGGTTGGTTTTCTTGTGCTGACTTTAAGGTTATAGGTATAGTTTAAGTTTTAAAGTTCAGGGAAACTGACCTTATTGACTTAAAGCTGCAAGTGGTGATTTCTGACCACTAGATGGCAGAACAGAAGCACCAAAATAAATTTGTAGAAAGCGCTAAGTTCAGACCAGTTGAGTCATCCGGTCAGCCTGTAGCCGTCAATGAGGGAACGTTCAGATGGTCAACCGACTGAGTAAAACCACTGAAGCTGATTAGTTACAGTGTGCAGTGTATGTAAAGTAACAAAAACATAATTGGAAATAGATTCATGTACAAAAACTCTGTAAAATCCAAGATACTACCTGGGATATGCTCCATCTTGGCTTTTACATTGGCTCTATTCGGTATAGATCACTCCTGGGAAATGGTGTGAAAATGGGTTGGGTTGTGTTTTTAAGATTTTTCCAACATAAAACTGGCGGGAATGCGTGAATGGGAGCAGAAGCTCCGCACTATTAGAAGCAGACTGAGAAAAAGCCCCAAAGTGAAACCTGTGGATCACTTTCGTACGCTGCAGGTGTATTTAGAGGCTGCAGGTGTCTAAATAACACCTGCTGTAAATGTTGGTTAGATATGTATCAGGTACACTGAAATAACGGCTTTAGCCACTTAATGACACATCTTCTTTTTCACGTTACTTGATCCAAATACTGAAGGTTCTGGTTCAGAAATATGAAGTTTCTGAGCTTAAATTATTTATGATATTAAGGAAAGATTAACTGGGAGAAAGCGACTCCTGAAACTGACGTGGACAACACTGGTTCAAGAGCAGACAAAAGCAGAAGAATCTTGTTCTTTCTGTCGGGATCATTTGTTTTATTTCGTGGTAAAAACATAGTTTTCTCTTCATAAATCACTTTCTGCAAGTAACTGCAAGTTATGTAATTTCCTGACAATCTAGTTGTTAACTGGCATCAACATATTAGTACTATTATTTAAGATGATATATAATATGATTCCTCCTTTACAGTGAATCAAAATCCCATCTTGCTCTGTGATTATGAGAAAAGAGCTGCACTACAACATCTCATCATACTTCAAAGAATTCATTTTTCCTGAAATATCAAAACTTGAAACAAAGAAATGTTTTTTTAAATCTACTGAAATTAAATCAGACATGTCTGATGAAGTGTAATGATGTCATATAACACTTTGATCCCTTCATAATATGTACGCTGAACTGGTTCAATATATCTCATTTGTATTTGTACAGGAACAGCGTTAAGAGACACAGAGTGCTCTGACTGCAGTGGGGGGACATTTTCAGATGGGACATTTACATCCTGTCGGCCACACACACAGTAAGAGAAGCTTCACATCAGACACCTGAATTCTTCCAACAGCAGTGAATTCATGGTTTCCTACAAATGTTCCTGTAAAAAATGTCCCTCTATCATTCCAGATGTGGATCAATAAATCTTCAGCTGAGAGCAGGAACTGCTTCAGCTGATGCTGAATGTGGAGAACAAAGTTCAAACACGACAGGAACTGCATCAGCTGTATCAGAAAGAAGAAAAGATGCCAAAACAAAGGTAAGATTTGCTTAAAACCTGATCATGTTTTTGATAGATATTAATATTGTCTGTCACATCATGAAGTTGTTGATTAAGGTGTTTGTTGGTAATGTTTTATTACAGAAAGAAAAACAAATGCAGAAAATCCCCAACAGGTATGTTTTATTCTCCCTTTACTGTTATTACTGCGTCCATTTCACTGTATGTACAGTACAAAGTAGGAGTGATGTTTCTTCTAAGTAATTAAATGATGTCACTCATTTATCAATATTTCACAAAACAGGAGCCTCTGAGTGGAAAAGACAACAGACGTGTTCACAGCTGCAGGTAAGACAGCAGTGTCTTCTACACTGAAATGTTCACTGACTGAGGACTGTCTGACTGAGCTACACTCTCTGATGTCTTTACAAATGTACCAGATGTTTCTGCTTAAACTAAATGTTTCTCTCCTCAGGATGAGACAGTTCCTGTTTAAACATGCAGACAGTGTTTTGTACACTGTGGAGTGAATGTGCTCTAGAATCCAGTCATAATCCAGTTGGATGCTGGCACATTGTCTTTGCAGTGTACAGAAATGAAACAGTCCCAGCTGAAGGTCCTTTTTTTTCTGTCAACGAGTTGAAATTGTATCTCACTGCTGACTCAGCTGATAAAAACAGAACACTAGGTATTATATGAATTACATGTGTTGATGTTTGTTTAAATCTAATGCTCCCTGTAGTTCAAACATCATTAATCATTATTTTGTAATATAAAATAAAGTTTTTGTAAAGAAGCCATTACTGAATTTGATAGTATTTATTGGAAAATGATTACAAGAACAGTTTTCATTAGATTGTTTACATTAAACATTAAAAAGAAAAAGTGTCACAAAATAGAAATCAGTGGAAGAAGAAATATTCAGATTCTTTACTTAAGTAAAAGTACTAATACCACACTGTGAAAATACTCCACTACAAGTAAAAGTCCTGCAATCTTAAAGGTGGGGTATGCGATTCTGGAGAAATCCAATACCATGACAAATACCATGATATAGAGTGAACAGCGACACAGCACGTAATGTAACTAACGTTAAGCTGAAAGTCCGTGGGCAAGTCATTTAACGTTACCGGACACACAAATCATCGCTGGAATGATTTGTGTGGCTCGGTCCGAGCTAGCCGACCATGAGGTGATATTCTCTGAATTTGACAAAAAGACGTGTATTGGATTACAATCACATACCCCACCTTTAAGTAAAAGTATTTAAGGATTTTCAGCAAAATGTAAAAGTATTCACTGTGCAGTAAACTGCTCCCTGTCAGTGTTTTATTATATTGATTATATAGATATATATAGATTCATATTCCTGCTGCATTCATGTGTGTGTTGCATTTTACTGCTGCAGATGTTTAAGGTTGAGCTCATTTTAACTGCTTTATATACTGTTGGGTAGTTTAATCTGCAGCAATGCATCATGGTCTATAAGATCATCATATGTTTGTAGCATCGCTGTCCTGTGAGAACCACGTATCTCTAAAAAGTCAACTTTTCATGAGCTCAGAAAAACAGCCTGTTTTCAGCTCTGTGACGATGCGTTTTCCAGCTGATCATTTTCTCAACACAAAACACCTAATCTTTCATTCTATCACAAACAGGTGGAGATACATGGTTTTCAAAACACAAATGTAGTGAAGTAATAAATATACTTATATTCCACCGCTGGAAATAAAGTCACAACTTTAAATCCTGAGTAAAATGTGCTCAGGATCTTTTACCTCACCTTCCAGAGGAAGGGGGCACAAAAGGAAAAGGCCCTGCAGCCAGCTGACTTGAACTTGACTCTCTTGAAGGAGATCAGACAGGTATGGAGGGGGGAGCCCATTTCCAATTTTATAAGTCATTAAAAGCAGCCGGGATCAAACAAAAGCCTCTGCATCAGCCATGGACAGAAACGACCGGATTTTAGCTTTAGTTTTGTTGTGTAAGTCAAAGAAGGCGGTCTGGATTCTTGGAAGGAAAGGTCTTTAGGAGGCTCTCACCCTCCCTAACACTTTGACAATGTTCAGTCCAAATCTATGTCTCCTGTTGTTCATACAGGCCTTTTTCACACAAGACATTCTCACACGTCACAGCAGGAAAAGCACATAAATACTCAACTTGACTAACTCATCTGAATCTCAAAGGTGTCTGATATCTATTGAACTTGTGTTTGACTTGCTGAAGAGCAGACTGAAGGTGAAGATGGCTGCAGTGCAGGCCTGACAGCATTACCAGGGAGGAAGTGAGCGTGAAAGGCGTCTGCTGATGTCTGTGGGTTGTACTGTAGATTCAAGTCACTGATTGCAGAGCTCTGAAAGTTTAGTTGTCCAACACATTTTGGTTCCCTCTTACCTCCACTGTCTGAATCCATCTTTGTTCCTAAATGACCGTTCAGATTACTGACAGTGGTAATGAGTGGTGGTGACCAGGTTTAGGACGGCTCGTTCAGCCTCGGACTCTGTTATATGGCTCAGTATCCTGACGACAGTCATGTGCTTCACTGCTAACAGCTGGATATGAAAGCTTGGACTTGGACTAAATGAGTTCAGGCTGTCAGATTCATGATTGACATCATCAGACTCCTTTATAACTGTGCACTCCTGACCTCTAGCGGCTGAAATTAGGTATTAACTTTCACATAAGCACCTTTTAAGAGAAGTGTTTTTTACTTGCTCAATATATTGAGATTAAAACAGTTAAAAATATCTGAAATATTTTCTACTGTGATAACGTTCTTGTGTTTGTCTGTAGGAAAGGAATATTGTCAGCAGACCCTCCTAAAGACTTTTACCTCTGATGAAATCGACACAACTGCACCTACTGCTCCTACTGGTACTATTACTGCTAGGTACTGAAATACTGCTATATCAATAGTAAGTACCAGTGAGTCTCATTTACTGCTCCTGTGTTAATCTCCAGTAGTTACAAAGACTCAGTAACAGAAGGAAAGGTCTTTAGGAGGCTCTCACCCTCCCTAACACTTTGTCAATGTTCAGTCCAAATCTATGTCTCCTGTTGTTCATACAGGCCTTTTTCACACAAGACATTCTCACACGTCACAGCAGGAAAAGCACATAAATACTCAAATTAATGATGGCTGAATTCCATTTAGCTGCTTCAGTTTCAGGGTCTTGGTATCGTTCATGCTGGCTCACTATCACATTGGCGTGGCTTATTGGGACACGAGAAAAGAACAGAGCCATCGTTAATGTCAGTGCACCTGTGGTTCTTCTATGACAAGTCAAAATGTCTGCTGGAAAAAGGCCTATGTCATGACTTATGAACTGGTATAGGCCTAAATATTGCATTATTTATATACATTTGCATCCAAATAATGTAATGCTCCTGCAGTTCAAGTTTTGGTAGCCATTTATTTTATATTATTGCTGGAAACAACATACCAAAATATGTGTAAATTGTCTATTTGTTTTCTCAAAATGCCACCATTATATAGTGTATGGCTGACAGCGTATCTTTTTTTATTGATCTTTTCCTCACCCAACTAACAATGACGCAGATATGATTTGAGTATTGACAAAGATGAATTGTAGGAGGAGGTCCTAAGTTTCCAGCGTTGCACAACGGGGTTCATATGGAGGACACACACACGCACACACACGCTGTATTTATGTCTATTTCTATGTATGTACATTGAGATCTACGAAAAACCACAGTCAAATTCCTGGTATTTGTGCACATACGTGGCCAATAAAGCTAAGACAGGTATACTGAATATAAAACAAGCGCTTGGCACAAATCCAACAAGACAACTCATTCATCTCTATAAATCACACATCCCTGAGATGGCTACAAGTCTTCACCAGCTAAGCCAACACAAGGGCTTGGACCCAGATGCAGACAATGGAGACACGCAAGTATAGGGTTCAATCATTTAATGAAACAAAAAGGCTTACAAAGTTCTCAGACCAGTCAAACACCAGGAATGCAGTCATACAAATGCAAACCAGCCTGAGGGTGCAAACAACAGAGTTCAACAAAGCTGGCAAGGGCCAAACAAAATCTAGACGTACTCCAAAACTCAGGACGCTCGACATGCAGGCAACGAAGACGATTGAACACATGAGGGAAGGAGAGTCTTTCAAAATAAAACAGGAAATAACATACATGAACCCTCAAACCATGACCGGGTGAATCCGAGCACTGACCGCCCCAACCAGCTGTTATTACAACACATACACAAAATAACCACAGGCAACTGCTCTTTAAAGGTACAATAGAGTTTATTTAACTTTAGCGCTGATTAATAATCAATAACTTCAGCCAACAACCACTAACGTCTATTCTAAAACACAATAAGCATACAACAATCAGCAAGCCTGTAAAGTGTGTGTGTGTGTGTGTGTGTGTGTGTGTGTGTGTGTGTGTGTTTCATGTTCTTATATCCCGGTGAGTTAAGGTTAGGCAGTTAGTTGTGATGGTTAGGGGAATGCATTATGTCACTGACTGTCCCCCACGGGGATAGTGAAACAAACGTGTTTGTGTGGGTGCGGGGATGTATGTGTGTGTGTGGGACAATAGAGGAGGGGGTGCGAGGAAGATGGTGGCCATGACCACATGGGTGGTCGTCATGCACAGATTCGCGGGCATTTGCAAAACTCAAACAAAGTTCATGGCGTTGAGCCAAAATGGAGGACACGCTATTTGCCCTCACGATGGCGTGGAGCGTAGCTAGTTATGCTACCACGCTATCTGGGTCATTTGAGATGTGTGTGTAGGTGTGTATATGTATGCGCGTAAAGGTGTGTGGGTTAGTGGAGAGGAAAGAGAAGGAAAAGCAAACAGAGTAAGGTACAAGAGATCTCAAATGTCGTGGTGAAGCACAGTAGTTGTCCGTTTCTCACAAAGGAACCCGGCAGCAAACTTTCAGCCGTGTTTCTGGACTTTGGTCTGATAAAGCACAGTTATTAGCTTCCACAGTGGCTAACCGCAGCATGACGTCGGGTTGCGCTTTCTCCAAAAGTTGATTCTGTTTCAAAAGCAGACAGTTAAACAAAAAAACAGTTACTTTTGAGAGAAGTAACATGAACTTGACAACACTGGTGTTTACTGCCTGTCCTGCCTGTTTCTGTGACTCCTCACTTGTGTCTTTGTGTTATAGAAATGTCTCAAACACACATCCTGCCTGGTCAATAACAAGGCTCACCAGCGCCTCTTCTTCCTGAGGACACTGAAGAAGACCCAACTGTCCTCAGCTGTCCTGGTGAACTTCTATTGCTGCACAGTAGAGAGCATCCTAACCAGCTGAGTCACAGTCTGGTATGGGAACTGCTCTGCTGCAGAGCGCTGGGCTCTGGAGCGGGTGGTGAAAACTGCCCAGCGCACCTCAGGGACTCCACTTCCAGCCACTGAGGACGTCCAGAGGAAACGCTGTCTGCGTCGAGCCCGCAGCATTCTTAAGACTCCTCTCCCCGCCCAGAGACTGGTTTCTCGCCTCAGGTGCCTCCGGACCAGGACCAGCAGACTGAGAAACAGCTTTTCCCAGAGCTGTCTTCCTGCTGAACTCTGCCCCCCCACTGACTCCACTGTCCCCTCATACACCTTAACTTCAATGCTGCTATATTGTTTTTGCTACATGTACCACATGTTCATTTGCACTACTGGACTATTTATTTATACATACACTGCATCATTTGCACTCCAGTACAGTACTGCACTGTTAATACTGCAATAACTCATCATTACTGCACTGTTAACTATTTGCCATCTGTATATAATGTCCAATTGTAAAATATTTTTAAAACTTGCTTATTGCACTTCTGGTTACCTAAACTGTTACCTGGCAGACTCGCACATGTGGATGACAGTAAAGTTGTGCTGTGATTCACTGCAGGTGTCTCAGCCAGCCAGCAGGACGTTTACAAGAATTTGCCATTTTTAAGATTTGTGGCAAACTAAGAAACAGTCAGACTGTGTGAGAATTAATAATTTAAACAAAGGTTGCTCGCCTATTATATTAATACCATGTTGAAACTTTTGTACACACATGCAGGGCATGAGGTTTAATAATTCAAAGAGTTGTCCTGCAGACTGCTGACTGCAGGAAAAGTCGATTAGCTGTTGCAAACAGGCTTACATTTATACAAAGAAACAGGGATCAGAAACAACATCATGTACCGAGGACAGTATGTATTGTAATGGCCATGAAAGTGAAAAGTATCAGTTTTGGGGAACGAAGCAGAGACTTTAGCAACTTTCAAACAGATGAAGTGTAGGATTCCTCCACTAGGGCGCTGTCTCCACACGAAGGGTGGACTCGTGTGCCAAGAGGCTGGACCAGCCTGTGCACCACCGAAGGGAGAGCTAAGTCTAAACCACAGCTCCTCCCCACCTCTGGAGAAACCAGATAGTTGTACATTCTCATTTAAAACTCTGTGTACTGTTAAGAAGAGCCCTCTTTCCTGGGATGATGGCTACAGATTAACATCTTTCTGACTGTGGTTTTCTGAATAGAAAAGATCCTTGTACAAGATATGTTTTGATCCTCCAATGTTTTAATAAATGGCAAATTAAGGAATAGCTTCTCTCCAGACTTTTCTTTTGCAAATAAACGAACTTGCTGACAACTGCGTACAGACAGCTTCTTTGAGCTTGTAGCAGTTCACTATTAGCCGAGCTAGCTCGCTGTGCTTGTGTAAAACATGTGACAGAGCAGATTAAAACATCGCTCTCTACATGTTCACATGTTTCCGCTTGTTGATCAGGTGTATTGATAAAGTATTGGCCTTTTTATTGCACTCAGTTACAGTAACGAGCGTAGCTGTCGTCACCTCGAGTAATCTCCACCGCGGCCTGCTGACCTGCTGACTGCGCTGTGTGTGTGTGTGTGTGTGTGTGTGTGTGTGTGTGTGTGTGTGTGTGTGTGTGTGTGTGTGTGGAGGAGCTCAGCCCGACACAGACAGCAGGAGGCTGCAGTGAGCATGATAATACTACGGTCTTTAATGATTTGACCCCGGGGCCCGTTTAATACCGGGTCTCAGTACCCATCCCTACTCCATCGGTACTGTGCAACTCTCAACAGAGACAGCTACTTCCATCATCAGCTCCGGAAAAAGACACGTTTAATTCTTTTTGCCCGATCGGGCAAGTGAGTTGCTAGATTTACTTGCCCGATGTGGCATTTTACTTGTTACTCCTTATTGTTGAGCCCTACACACACACACACACACACACACACACACACACATTTACATTCATTTAATAAAATGTTGCAGTGTAGTATAGTTCTCGCTTATTTGTACTTTTTAACTGCAAATATACATTTTTATTATTATTATTAAATCTTATTTTGCTTATCTGTAAATATGAAACAACCAAATACCAACAGAGCCTTAATGCTTCGTAAATTTGTTCCCCAGCAGTCCTCATACCTCAGCAACAGCACTGGGCTTTGTCAGGTCTAACATGATATGTGAGCTCTGTCTGAGCTGGTGGCCTACTGGCAGTGTAATAATGTTTCTATCTGTTCTGCAGTTTGCCTTCAGTGAACAGTGAAGAAGATCCAAGTCTGTTTGTGAAAACTAACCAGTTGCCTTTGATGGAGAGAATAAAGCCCTGATGCAGAGACAGGATCGTCGCCCTCTGCACCTTTATGAGCCATGTCATACACAAAGTACTCCATGTAAAGGTGTATAGCTGTCTACTTTAGGGGACCATCAGAAAGCATACCAGGGACGCAAGAGACATCTTCAAGCCTTCAGTCGGCCACTGCAGCTGCTCTCCTGCATTACATCTTTGTGATGCACTACTGATGGATACATTTGCATCCAAATCCTTTAATGCAACTGCAGCTGAAGTTTTGGTAGCCATTTATTTTATTGTATTGCTGGAAACAGAAACGAAACACAACATGGGCACTAATCACAAATGTTTGTTTTGTCAAAATGTCACCATTATACAGTGTATGGCTGACAGCGTATGTTTTTATAGCTCTTTTCCTCAGACAGCTACAGATTAAATGATGATACAGTGATGATACAGTGCAGGAGGAGAAGAGCAGATATGATTTGAGTATAGACAAAGGTCTTAAAGCTGGGGTAGGTAATGTATTTCAGAAGCATTTTTCTTATATTTGTTGAAATTCAGCTTTAAGTTACACAGTATGGCTGATTTTGAGGACCTGTGTTTTCTTTTCTGACAGCTACAGATTAAATGATGTGAGAGAATGAAGAACAGGCCAGTGGGAGGATTTTAATATAACTGCAGTGTTGTTCATCCAGGCCACATTTGCGGACTTCCGCTTTTTTCTTTGAAGGCTGCTTCAGTTTTTCTGAGACGCTGAAACCAGGTGAGTCGTTCGTCTTTTCTCTCGATATATTTCATTAAAGAAGTAACGCAGTAAAACTCTGCAGAGCCAGCTGCTGTTATATTACCGCTGAAAGTCCTGCAGCCCGGCTGCTGTGGGTCCAGATGTTCCGGTGATCGGTTATTTAAGGTGAAACAAGAGCTGTCCTGCCGAGTGCAGCTAAAGAGAAACGGCCGGACTCTGGAAAGATTTCTGTTTAAACAGGATTCAACCTTCTTTGATCTTAGCAGCTCAAGAGTTATTAAATAATGATCCGATAAAGAAGGATTCTGTGGAAAGACTATTACATGTTCAGTTTCAGGTCCGTACACCAGAACAACTGAGTGTTTTTATGTATGTGCTTTACTTTCTGTTTTAAGGACTGAACTTGATAAAAACTGGACCAGGAGCGCGGTGCTCTGTAACAAACAGAACTGGCTGACGTTGTCCCACAGCTCTCAATTCAATTTTCAGTTCAGTTGGGCTTTAATGGCATCATGGGAAACAGATGTTAATGTTTGTTATTGCCAAAGCAAGTGTGAAATAAAAACATGCATAAACTGAAGAAATGTGCTATTCAAATATATACAGATTAGTAAAATGATAATAAAAATTGTAGACTTGCAGTTAAAAAATACAAATTAGTGACAACTATATAAACGCTGCAACTTTGTGTGTGTGTGTGTGTGTGTGTGTGTGTGTGTGTGTGTGTGTCTGCATGCTATCTCTCTCTCCCTTGTTTCTCCTCCTTGTCGTCCCTGTTAAAGGGGTTTTGGGTGTATTGTCAGTGTAGAGAGACAGGAAACGGGGGGGGGGGGAGACGGCCTGACATGCAGCAACGGAAGAGATAGGGTGGTGGTTAAAAAAGTACTGCTGTTATTCATAAGACCACAACAAGTCGCTTAACAGAAAAGGTAAATGTATGTAACTAATGAATCTCTGAGTCTAAACTCTGTTTGGTCAGAGCTTTCAGCTGCGTCTCAGTCTTTACTCAGCAAATCAGGTCATAATCATACAAATATAGTGTGTGTGTGTGTGTGTGTGTGTGTGTGAGCTTAGTATCATCGGGAGTGCTTTGGATAGGAAGCGCTGCATCCTAATGGCACAGCCCAGCTGTGGTCCAGATGTTCTGGTGAAACAAGAGCCGAGTGCAGCTAAAGAGAAGCGACCAGACACTGGAAAGATTTCTGTTTAAACAGGATTCAACCTTCTTTGATCTTCAGTCTGTAGTTTCTGAACGTTTACAGTCAGGCCCGGTTCTTGCTCTGTCAGCACATAATCAATATTAAAGGACCCAGATCCAAATAGGGGCCAAAAACCCTGATGGGGACTGGCCGGTCTCTCTTACAGCCAAGCACCCTCGTGTGTTGAGTCAGAGCAGCTTTATATGCTCCAAAGCTACATTAGAGCTGCAGTGAGGCGCTGTGTCCTGTGTGAGACCAGATCAGGTTCAGTCATCATGTCATTTTTATATCTTACTTTGCTTTTCTGTACATATGGAGTTTTAATAGCACGATTCTTCTGTTTATGTACATGTTTTATTTCACACTTGTTTTGGCAATGTAAACCTCTCCCATGTTAATAAAGCCCAGCTGAAGTGAAGTGAAGTGAATTGATTGGATGTCAGAATCACAATCAGAATCAGAAATACTTCATTGATCCCTGAAGGGAAACTCTTTGTTACAGCAGCTCGTCTTTACGTCAGTGCACACAGGAGAAAGTGCTAGCAAAAAATACAATACACTATAAAAACTATAAAACAGGTCAGAAAATAAATTAAGTACCAAGTGGGTTTACTGGTTGATGATGATAATACGGTATAATAATACAATGTGATATTATAAGTAATAAGTAGTAGTGCAACAGCAGTAATGGAGGTATGAATAATAAATAGGAGAAACTAAATATTGCATAGGAGTATTAAACAGAATATTGCACAATTATTTCAAGTATGGCAGAGATGTTAATGATCAGTGTCCAGTTTAGTGACTTCGGGTCATACAGACCGACACTTAGAGGGAGGAGTTAAAGAGTTTGATGGCCACAGGCAGGAATGACTTCCTGTGGGGCTCTGTGGTGCATTGTGGGGGGATGAGTCTTTCACTGAAGGTGCTCCTTTGCTTGAGCAGCACGTCATGGAGCGGGTGGGAGACACTGTCCAAGATGGCGTGTAGTTTGGATGTGCAGATGTTGAGCCCGCTCCTTGGCGGTGATGGGGGCTACCAGAGGATGCAGTAGGTCCAAGTCCAGTAGAGGAAAGAAGAGGACTGATGGGAGTCCAGGTGTGGCAGGGAGCCCGAATGCCTCTTCTCTGTCTGCCAGGCAAATGTGTTTGTTGTCGATTGACTGGCGGTGTTAAAAGATGCAGCACTGCAGCTTCGTGGCATCCATCCAGTTCCTTAATCTCTGATCTCAGCTTGTTAGAGGCGTCCCTAAAAGGGCAGGTGGGGGAGACTGATAAGGCAAACTGTTGGTGACCTCGCTGGCCTCATCAGTCTCACCAGCACAGACAGGAGAGAGCCGTCGTCTCTCTTTATCAGCGAGGTCGGTGTCACAGAATTCTATTTTAATTTGCATTTAAATGTTTTTATGCTGTTTTTCTATTTTTTAAATGTTTTTAATGCATTATGTAAAGCACTGTGAATTGTCTGTGTATGAAATGTGCTATACTAATGCACTTGCCTCGGGTAAGGTGTTGTCCCAGAAAAGAGAAACTAAATCTAAAACCTACAAACTGTAGACAGTTTGTAGGTTTGGATTGCAGTCGCATTTTCTTGCCACAGTTTCATGTTGTAAGAACTGAAACTACATATTTGACACGTAAATGCAGAGTAAACGTTTCATCTTCAGCCAGTGTTGAGATGTGAAACAAGAAAAACCCTCTTAACAGTCAGTAAAATGGTTTTGTGTCAGTACATCACAATTCAGAATTCATTGTTGGGAAGTTAAATCAGATTTTATTTTAAATCAAATTTAATTTAATATGGAGGTGGCTTTAGTGCCACAATCAGGAAAATCAATTGTGTACTTCATTTTGGACGAGACTGGACCGTACTGCAAAGTCTGATGCATAATTATTCATGGAAAATGATTTTTCTTTTAAATCTAATGTATCATCACTTCCAAATTTATAAATGAAAGGATTACAATGTAAAAAATCCCAGAATTTCAAATGTCAGGATAATTGGATGAAATGTATCAAAATGTGCTACTGTGTGTCATAAAACATATTGCTGTAATATATATATATATATATATATATACAGTATATATACAGCATTTACGTTTGTGTGTTACTGGCTAAAAGTAGATATAATGCAGCTGGCTAGCGTCTCATCCACAGTCCCAGTTTGTAACGCAGGCTTTTCTTTAAAAATGTCTAATCCCCAAACCCAAGCTGAGATGATGATAACCTAGACGACATCGTAAGGGGTTATTTTCTCAGGCTTGACCAAGCTCCATCAGAACCACAGGAGACACTGTTTGAGTATTTTCACAGCTGAGTTCTCATGATGAGTAAACCTTTGTGTGAAGTCGGTGGGCTTTCCGTTGAACTTGTGAGCAGCATCAAAGCAGTTGAAGTGTATGATCTTCACACTGTGATCGGTGTCGCTGGTTCTGAGCTTAGCGTTTGAGTTTCTGCCCTCGGGTTATCAGGATCTCTCGTTTCACAGGTTTGGATTTTGTTTTCCCTTAAAAATAACAACCTTCATTTAAAAACTGCATTTTGTGTTTACTTGTGTTATCTTTGACTAATATTTAAATTAGTTTGATGATCTGAAACATTTAAGTGTGACAAACATGAAAGAAAATAAGAAATCAGGAAGGGGACAAACACTTTTGCACACCACTGTATATCAGCACATAATCAATATTAAAGGTTCCAGTCTCTCTTACAGCCCTCGTGTGTTGAGTCAGAGCAGCTTTATATGCTCCAAAGCTACATTAGAGCTGCAGTGAGGCGCTGTGTCCTGTGTGAGACCAGATCAGGTTCAGTCATCATGAGACTGTCACGCAACAGATGTCCGGACTTCATCGATCCGTCAATCAGCCGGAGACAGAGGGACAGCAGGGAGGCAGACAGAGACATCTGATCCCGAACTTAGAGGAGGAAGCGTTCTTCAGCAGAGCTGCACAGATTTACACCCCCTGCTCATTAACCTGAAAGCTGGGGGGCGCAATTTATTTACAAGCTTTTTGTTATAATTCTCCTCACATCAACAGCAATCAATGAATCAAATGATCCATCATTTCATTTACCTGCCGCCTACCTGCACGTGCACTCGCTGCCATGGAGATGTGTTTAGGGGGCGTGGCTTTGGAGGGGGGGCTGAAGTGTTGGGGGGGGGATCTCAGTTGGATCCTTTCAAAGTCGAGCTGTCTCTTGGTTTCTCCTGCTTCCCTACGCTAGCTTTAGTCCTTAACTTTGTCTCTGGAGACCTGGAGTCAAATAGTTTTAAATTGGATTCCAGCCCTTTTGACTTCACAGTGAGAATTTCATAAGAACTGAAAAACAGGGGATGCAAATCTCAGCAGTTGTGCAGTTGATTTCTTTTTTAATTTTGCCTGTGTGTCCACAGGTTTGTCAACACACAGCAGATATCTGTTTGTAAATGGACAGAGAGTCTGTGTCCCATGTTGCTCTGAGCTTTAGTTCTTTCAAACATGTATTGGTAGTAAAAAACCAAAAATGCGCAGCAGGTTTAATGATGTCATAAAACAGAAGAGCGAAGCCACTGGGTTAAAAGAACTCACGTTACAGAAATGCCAACAAACTGTGGAAAGATGGCTGCACTGACACTTAGGCCTACATCTAAATACAAGCCAATATTCACACTCATCACTTCAGCTAATTAGAGGAATACTTTGACATCTTGGGAAATGTGCTTATTTGCTTTCTGGCAGAGAATTAGAAAAGAAGATCGATAGCACTCTGTTTGATATAAGGATGTTAAATATAAGGCTTCAGCCAGTTAGCTTAGCTTAGCACAAAGAGAGCCGAGGCTAACAAAATCTTCCTACCAGCACCTGTAAAGCTCAGTCACTAACACGTTTAACAGCTGTCAGTTTGTCGTTTCACAGGGGGAAATATGTCCGACTGTTTGTGGGCTCTGAGCAGTTGCCAGGCAACCAGCAGAGACTCCAGGAAGTTACTGCTCCTAGCCAAGAAGCCATTATTCCCACCCAAGAAAACGTTGCTTTGAAAAGCAGCTGCACGCTGTTTGTTCTTCGGCTGGTTTCGCTTGTTAACAAACTACTGAAAATATATCGGGTAAAAAATATAACTGGTTTAATCTGCAGTGACCAGTTAATAAACAGATTCCCAGTGAAGGGTAAAAGACTTCTAGGATTCACCTGTGGTTCCTCATCTCAGGCTCCTCTGAAAGCCTCCTCTCTCCTCCGTGACATGTTTAAGTGATTCATCAACATCCTCAGTTACTTATTTTCACTGTATTTGAACTTTGAACACAGCAGTAAAAGACAGTTAGTGTGCAACACCCAAGGTAGCACTGGAGCAAAGCTCAGTGTCGCTCGCTGTAGAAAAACAGCAGCTCAGGCTGCTTTAAAGCGGTTATGCACCCGGTCATGTGTGGACAGTTGAAACCTAAACATCAGGTTTCTCCAGCACAAATGTAGCTGTGTCAGCCAGGTTTCTCATTCACATGATGTTGAAGACGGCCGCTCGCTGCAGAAAGCTGGAAATAAACTGTTTGCTTAGCGGGTAGTGTAATCTCTACATGGATATGTTTTCTTTCAGTTTCCAGATGGCGTCCCTGTTTGGATTTTACATCTCACTTCATCCCAGATCTCAGTGAGAGGACGTCTTCAGCCCATGAAAACTGTGATCCTGCCGTCCAAAATGATGTTGAGAGGAAAACCTCTGACGGCTGCAGCTTTGCTGGTAAAATCATGTTATTACGTTTTTTTGCTTAGCAGCAATTCATATAACTCACCTGCAAAGGTGAAATGATGAACTCCTAATGATTCGTGGAACGAGCAGCAACATCTCAGTCGGTACTTTTAGCTGTCGTGGATGT
This sequence comes from Siniperca chuatsi, assembly GCF_020085105.1. Lineage (NCBI taxonomy): Eukaryota > Metazoa > Chordata > Actinopteri > Centrarchiformes > Sinipercidae > Siniperca > Siniperca chuatsi. Next base: position 1,933,033 of record NC_058051.1, read on the forward strand.
GGTAATGTGGTTTTACTTTGTATTTTTTGGACATTAACTATCTGGGTGACTGAAACGGATCTACACAAACACAAAGTGCTGCCTGCTTTCTATCAGAGCTCATTTCAACAGCTTCTATCCATGGATTTGATTTGCACTATGTTTTCATTTCAACAGGCTTCACTGAGACAGAAAACCTTTTCTTACTCTTCACAGATACTTGTGATGAATGTCTTCAGAGGACAGACCCTCACATGTCATCGAGCAGAGTATCTGATAGAGAATAAATGCTGTCCAATGTGTCCTCCTGGTAAGATCCATCTGAATGTTAAAGGAATATCTCACTTTCAGTTACATACAGAGTCTTTCTGTTATACTGCCAGGTGCCAGCAGTGATTACCAGAATCAAGCACTTGTGTGCAGATCAGTGGAGTCAGTCTTACTCCCACGGTTGGTGCTGTTTATGTTCACAGGTGAAACGTATCGGTGAACTTCCTGCATCTGACTGGAGTTTTATTCCGACAGTAAAAGAATGACTCTGTAGTAGACAGCAGTGCGTGTCACTTTGCCGAGCTCACAACGTGCGCTTTACCCTCAAGATTATACACTTTGATTTAATAGAAACATTATGTTGCATGAAATTAAATTGTTGGTTTTCTTTTCAACAGGAAGTCGAGTTAAAACAGATTGCACAGAGTTCAGAAATACTGCCTGTCTGCCCTGCGAAGAGAAAACCTTCATGAATCAGCCTACTGGACGTAAACAATGTTTTCCCTGTACAAACTGTGATGCAGGTAGATTTCTGTTAATATTTCCTAATTATTAGTAGAAACTGCCTTTAACTGTAGGCTTGGTCATAAGTAAGTCGGCTTATTACGGCAGGTCCCACTGTTAATGCTGTGTAAGAACTGAGGAAACTGTTGAAGACAATGTCATTGCAAAGATGCAGAGACTCATTTTGACGCGTTTACCGCACATTACTGATTTTGCACTGATGAAAATGACAGACTGCATGCAGAAACAAAGACCTCATGTGTTACGAAATATGAAATACTCTGAAATACTGGGGGCATAGACAACAACTCAAACTAAGACCCCTGATCTCCCCCCATGCTGTCAGAGCTTGTGGTATGGTCCTTGGCTTGGGCCTCTGCATAAAGGCAGGCTCCGCCCTCATCCCCATCTTTTGCCAGACCAGGAAGGAGAACTCAGCAGTAGCTCAGGGTAGCTCAAGGCATAGAGAAGAGCATTAGCATAACTTAATCAAACCAAACAGTATGACAAAACAATGTAAAGTAAATGTGCGCACTTAATCTAGAGGCAGTGTGTGTCCAAAGGTGCCAATAAACAAATTCTAAACCAAACAGATTGTGTTTGTCATTTTAAGCGCCTGCAAATGAAAATAATTAAGCGTGGTAATGATGTGGGCGAGTGTTAAACCTTGGACCTTTCATTCTGTGGCTGTGGCCACGGCCATCAAAGCTGTTAATATCAGCAGAGATTTTGCTGTACTCCTGTGTTTTCCTCAGTTTTTAAACAGCAATAAGCAAGTTTTAACAGTGGGATTTGCAGTAATGATAGAACTGACTTCTCCAGAAGTCACTGGTACCTTCCATCTTTTTTCCACTGGGTTGTTTTATTCTCCACCCAATCAAATCATAAAAGACAAGACAGATGTTTTCCCATGACTTCATAAATTAGGTAAACTACTGTTTTACATTTACTAAAAATGTCATTCAAAACTAAAGATCGCCTTTAAGTCCGAAAAAAAATTAGCATGTTGCTCTCTAGTAGATTAAACAGAATAAAGGTTTAATATCTCCATATGTAACCTCCACATGTGTTGACAGATTCTGGTTTAAAGACAAAGACGTCATGTACAACAACATCAGATGCAGTTTGTGAACCACTGGAGGGATTCTACTGTGTGGACTCTGCAGACGGCGGCTGTGTGGCCACACAGAAACACACAAGCTGTCGACCAGGACAATACATCCGTCAGAACGGTTGGTTTTCGTCTTGATCTGTCGGTGCTGAACACTGCTAAAAGTCTAGAACCCATGAAAACAGTTTACACAGGGCCACCTAGTCCAGCTCTGGGTCTCTTGTATCATTCAGGGTATTGCCTCCCTTTCTTCACCCCTGTGTAGGTGTATTGGTAACAACTCCACTAAATAGTATGATTACTTTAAAGAGTCTACAGCCAAACAGGACTAAGGCCGTGTGTCCACCAAAGTGGTTTTTCCCAGCTGAAAACGCCCACCTGGGAGCTGAGGCGCTTTGGTTGCTATGATACGGAATACCTGCGGAAGTGAGGTTCAATTATGTGTTGCAAGTATCTGGTTTTGCAGATAGTTTGTGTTATCAACAAATCAAGTCATCTGGTACAGACATAGATACTCAGAGACCAGTAGTATTCACTTCTCCTCCATTGTTGTCGTCGTTCAGCACTTGTACATGTAGGATGTGACGGTCTTTGTGGTATTTGTCCCGCCCCTCCTCCACTGTGATTGGACGGCTGGGTAAAAAGTTACAAGCGCAGTGTTTCCTCCAGGGAACTTTGATATCTGTAGCAAATGTCATGTCTGTCAATCTGATAGTTGTCAAGATATTTCACTCAGAACCACAAATGTCAGCCTCATGGTGGCGCTAGAGGAAAGGTCAGACTATTCACCCTCCGGGGAACATGATTGTCTGTACAAACTTTCAATCAGTCCATCCAATAGTTGTAGAGATATTTCAGTCTGGACCAAGTGGTGGACCGACAGACCGACATTTGCCATCCCTAGAGTCCTGCAGCTAGCAGGGCTAAAACACATTTTGTAGTAGAGTAGTTAACTTCTGTTTATTACTCGTAACAGAATAAAACAATATTAGTGGTTCCATTCATTATTCTTCAGTTGCGAATGGCTTTTGTCCTGTTACTTTCCCAAGGAGACCTGTGGTTTTGAGCTGATTTCACCTGCGTCATAGCTGGTAAACTTGACAAGCTCTCGCAGCCACTGGCAGAGAGATGTCCCAAACAGAGTCATATTCTGTAGTTTGTAAACACAATCCATGAGTGAGCCAATAACTGTGCTGCTGTATATCCTGAGCTTCTCTAGACGAACAGTCCTTACTCATAGAAATTACGTTTATATACTAGATATTTGAAATGAAACTAGACAGATTTGATATAACTTTATCACTGAAATTATGACAGAAGATCCTGTTTAAAATCATATTTGCTGAACTAGTTTAATATATCTCATTTGTATTTGTACAGGAACAGCATTAAGAGACACAGAGTGCTCTGACTGCAGTGGGGGGACATTTTCAGATGGGACATTTACATCCTGTCGGCCACACACACAGTAAGAGAAGCTTCACATCAGACACCTGAATTCTTCCAACAGCAGTGAATTCATGGTTTCCTACAAATGTTCCTGTAAAAAATGTCCCTCTATCATTCCAGATGTGGATCAATAAATCTTCAGCTGGTGAGAGCAGGAACTGCTTCAGCTGATGCTGAATGTGGAGAACAAAGTTCAGACACGACAGGAACTGGGATCATTGTTGCTGCTGTTGTTGTGCTTTTTTTATTAATTGGAGCGCCTGTAGCTGTATGGTTCATAAAGAAGAAAAGATGCCAAAACAGTAAGATTTGCATTTCGAAAATAAAAACCTGATCATGTTTTTGATAGATATTAATATTGTCTGTCACATCGTGAAGTTGTTGATTAAGGAGTTTGTTGGTAATGTTTTATTACAGAAAGAAAAGCAAATGCAGAAAATCCCCAACAGGTATGTTTTATTCTCCCTTTACTGTTATTACTGCGTCCATTTCACTGTATGTACAGTACAAAGTAGGAGTGATGTTTCTTCTAAGTAATTAAATGATGTCACTCATTTATCAATATTTCACAAAACAGGAGCCTCTGAGTGGAGAAGACAACAAGACGTGTTCACAGCAGCAGGTAAGACAGCAGTGTCTTCTACACTGAAATGTTCACTGACTGAGGACTGTCTGACTGAGCTACACTCTCTGATGTCTTTACAAATGTACCAGATGTTTCTGCTTAAAATAAATGTTTCTCTCCTCAGGTTGAGACACTTCCTGTTTAAACATGCAGACAGGACGCATCAAAGTGAATGAAACTGGACTTTAACTGTCATGAACAAGAACAAACAGCTGGAACAGAAGACGGATACGACGAGTCCTGAACTGCAACACGATGGTTACTCTGATCAAAAGCAGAGAGGCTGGATTGTGTGCACTGTGCACGTCCAACCCCAGGTGGGTACAGGTGCAGCAGCAAAGCAGCGTATGGTAGAGAGAGAGGTAGTCCACATGCTGAATAATATTCTGGTTAATTGTAAGTATGATGGGGGCACGCAGGTAGCTCTCCTGGTAGAGCGCGTACCATCAGGGCTGAGGTCCATCACTGCATGCCATTGCTGGGGTTTACAACGGTTAAAGGGGGGCACCCACTTGTGTAGGTACGATCAATTAATTATGGCTATCAGAATTATCAAAGATAATCATAAATAACTAATGAATAAAGTCCTGAAATAAAGCCAATGAATTGATTGAGTCTCATAAAATACACTAAACTACCAATTTGGAACTCAGATTAATAATTAAATTAATAACTATAACCAGAATTACCACCAATGGCTAGTAGGTTGAAGGATTTGGAGTTCAACATAGAAGAGGTTGTGCAATATTAAAGAAGATAGCATAATATAATTACACACAAGCATTTATTTAAAAGATTAACAAAGCAATTTGCTGCTGTTAATCTACAGTAGTTACGAAGACTCAGTAACAGAAGGACAGTAGTTAACAGTCTCATCGCAGGAAGAGTCGCTGCGGACGTGACCTGATGTTTACGGGAAAATCTGGATCCTAGTTTGGAACCATTGTTGTGAATTAATGTCGCCATGAAAGTTTGAGACCAGTCTCATGTTTACAAAATGTTCAGCGGTTTTCAAAGACGACCGACTTTCGGTCACTTTGTCTGATGTGTACTGTAAATGAACCACATCCTGTGAGATGTAAAATGACACAAAGAAGGTTATATTTTGAAAAACCAACTTAGTTATTTAAGCCCTTATGACTTGGAAAATAATAATGACAAGAGGCTCATTTTCTCTGTGTGAACAGACTGAAATAGGCAAATGTTTGCTAAAATGTTACCATATCAAGGAGTATGCATAAGTAACTATTCTGTGCTCTGCTCCCTTTAAGGATGAAACCTATTTTTACAGAGAGCCTTTTCTTCACCACTTTTATTTCTTTTGGGCTTAATTTCCCATATGTGTGTTTCAATGTTTAATTGTGATTTTACTTTTCATTAACAAGTCTAGCTAATGCACACCTGGTAGACAGGTGTGAAGGAACGCAGGACACTGAGCTTCTTAAAGACACAATATTTTGGACCTTTTCAACCTTTTCTTTCACAGCTTTTCATCAATAAGAAATATTATAGTTTATAAACCATCAGCTTATAAGCTATGATGCTTTGTTGGCAATAACTATAAGCAACAGTATATTAAGTAGTTAATATTAGTCTGTTGTTTAATGTATCTCATTGTATTGTTTTAAATTTATTTAATTTTACTTTGCTTTTTATTGTTTTGAATGTTGTTCTAATGCATTCCTTCACTTTGTGTTACACACTTTGAACTGCCTCTGTGTTTCAAAGCTGCAATACAAATAAAGTTGCCTTGCCTTGACTAACTCATCTGAATCTCAAAGGTGTCTGATATCTATTGAACATGTGTTTGACTTGCTGAAGAGCAGACTGAAGGTGAAGATGGCTGCAGTGCAGGCCTGACAGCATTACCAGGGAGGAAGTGAGCGTGAAAGGCGTCTGCTGATGTCTGTGGGTTGTACTGTAGATTCAAGTCACTGATTGCAGAGCTCTGAAAGTTTAGTTGTCCAACACATTTTGGTTCCCTCTTACCTCCACTGTCTGAATCCATCTTTGTTCCTAAATGACCGTTCAGATTACTGACAGTGGTAATGAGTGGTGGTGACCAGGTTTAGGACGGCTCGTTCAGCCTCTGACTCTGTTATATGGCTCAGTATCCTGACGACAGTCATGTGCTTCACTGCTAACAGCTGGATATGAAAGCTTGCACTTGGACTAAATGAGTTCAGGCTGTCAGATTCATGATTGACATCATCAGACTCCTTTATAACTGTGCACTCCTGACCTCTAGTGGCTGAAATTAGGTATTAACTTTCACATAAGCACCTTTTAAGAGAAGTGTTTTTTACTTGCTCATTAGTCAATATATTGAGATTAAAACAGTTAAAAATATCTGAAATATTTTCTACTGTGATAACGTTCTTGTGTTTGTCATATTGTTTTTCAGTCATTATAGTGAACTGTAGGAAAGGAATATTGTCAGCAGACCCTCCTAAAGACTTTTACCTCTGATGAAATCGACACAACTGCACCTACTGCTCCTACTGGTACTATTACTGCTAGGTACTGAAATACTGCTATATCAATAGTAAGTACCAGTGAGTCTCATTTACTGCTCCTGTGTTAATCTCCAGTAGTTACAAAGACTCAGTAACAGAAGGAAAGGTCTTTAGGAGGCTCTCACCCTCCCTAACACTTTGACAATGTTCAGTCCAAATCTATGTCTCCTGTTGTTCATACAGGCCTTTTTCACACAAGACATTCTCACACGTCACAGCAGGAAAAGCACATAAATACTCAAATTAATGATGGCTGAATTCCATTTAGCTGCTTCAGTTTCAGGGTCTTGGTATCGTTCATGCTGGCTCACTGTCACATTGTCGTGGCCTATTGGGACACGAGAAAAGAACAGAGCCATCGTTAATGTCAGTGCACCTGTGGTTCTTCTATGACAAGTCAAAATGTCTGCTGGAAAAAGGCCTATGTCATGACTTATGAACTGGTATAGGCCTAAATATTGCATTATTTATATACATTTGCATCCAAATAATGTAATGCTCCTGCAGTTCAAGTTTTGGTAGCCATTTATTTTATATTATTGCTGGAAACAACATACCAAAATATGTGTAAATTGTCTATTTGTTTTCTCAAAATGCCACCATTATATAGTGTATGGCTGACAGCGTATCTTTTTTTATTGATCTTTTCCTCACCCAACTAACAATGACGCAGATATGATTTGAGTATTGACAAAGATGAATTGTAGGAGGAGGTCCTAAGTTTCCAGCGTTGCACAACAGGGTTCATATGGAGGACACACACACGCACACACACGCTGTATTTATGTCAATTTCTATGTATGTACATTGAGATCTACGAAAAACCACAGTCAAATTCCTGGTATTTGTGCACATACGTGGCCAATAAAGCTAAGACAGGTATACTGAATATAAAACAAGCGCTTGGCACAAATCCAACAAGACAACTCATTCATCTCTATAAATCACACATCCCTGAGATGGCTACAAGTCTTCACCAGCTAAGCCAACACAAGGGCTTGGACCCAGATGCAGACAATGGAGACACGCAAGTATAGGGTTCAATCATTTAATGAAACAAAAGGCTTACAAAGTTCTCAGACCAGTCAAACACCAGGAATGCAGTCATACAAATGCAAACCAGCCTGAGGGTGCAAACAACAGAGTTCAACAAAGCTGGCAAGGGCCAAACAAAATCTAGACGTACTCCAAAACTCAGGACGCTCGACATGCAGGCAACGAAGACGATTGAACACATGAGGGAAGGAGAGTCTTTCAAAATAAAACAGGAAATAACATACATGAACCCTCAAACCATGACCGGGTGAATCCGAGCACTGACCGCCCCAACCAGCTGTTATTACAACACATACACAAAATAACCACAGGCAACTGCTCTTTAAAGGTACAATAGAGTTTATTTAACTTTAGCGCTGATTAATAATCAATAACTTCAGCCAACAACCACTAACGTCTATTCTAAAACACAATAGGCATACAACAATCAGCAAGCCTGTAAAGTGTGTGTGTGTGTGTGTGTGTTTCATGTTCTTATATCCCGGTGAGTTAAGGTTAGGCAGTTAGTTGTGATGGTTAGGGGAATGCATTATGTCACTGACTGTCCCCCACGGGGATAGTGAAACAAACGTGTTTGTGTGGGTGCAGGGATGTATGTGTGTGTGTGGGGGACAATAGAGGAGGGGGTGCGAGGAAGATGGTGGCTGTGACCACATGGATGGTCGTCATGCACAGATCCAAAATGGCGGGCAGGCCCGCAAAACTCAAACAAAGTTCATGTTCTTATATATCAAGGTTAGAGCCAAAATGGAGGACACGCTCTATTTGCCCTCACGATGGCGTGGAGCGTAGCTAGTTATGCTACCACGCTATCTGGGTCATTTGAGATGTGTGTGTAGGTGTGTATATGTACGCGTAAAGGTGTGTGGGTTAGTGGAGAGGAAAGAGAAGGAAAAGCAAACAGAGTAAGGTACAAGAGATCTCAAATGTCGTGGTGAAGCACAGTAGTTGTCCGTTTCTCACAAAGGAACCCGGCAGCAAACTTTCAGCCGTGTTTCTGGACTTTGGTCTGATAAAGCACAGTTATTAGCTTCCACAGTGGCTAAACTAACACAGTTAAACGGCCCAGCGGCGTGGTACTGACATACATACCGCCGGATTGGCTACCGCAGCATGACGTCGGGTTGCGTTTCTCCAAAAGTTGATTCTGTTTCAACTGTGTGCATTAACAAGAGAACTGAAGCAGACATTTAAAAGTAACACAAAAGTTTCTTTCCCTAGTAACTAATTACTTTTATATGCAGTAATTGGTAAAGTAATTCAGTTACTTTTGAGAGAAGTAACTGTAACTAATTACTAAATTTCAGTAACTTGGACAACACTGGTGTTTACTGCCTGTCCTGCCTGTTTCTCTGTGACTCCTCACTTGTCTCTCCTGCCAAAGTGTATTAAAAATAATTATATTACTAATTAATTATATACACCTTTATTTCATCTTTGTGTTATAGAAATGTCTCAAACAGTACATGAACTTAAGCAAAATGTGTGTCATACAATAACACCTCCTGCCTGGTCAAGACGGCTCACCAGCGCCTCTTCTTCCTGAGGACACTGAAGAAGACCCAACTGTCCTCAGCTGTCCTGGTGAACTTCTATTGCTGCACAGTAGAGAGCATCCTAACCAGCTGAGTCACAGTCTGCTATGGGAACTGCTCTGCTGCAGAGCGCTGGGCTCTGGAGCGGGTGGTGAAAACTGCCCAGCGCACCTCAGGGACTCCACTTCCAGCCACTGAGGACGTCCAGAGGAAACGCTGTCTGCGTCGAGCCCGCAGCATTCTTAAGACTCCTCTCCCCCCGCCCAGAGACTGGTTTCTCGTCTCAGGTGCCTCCGGACCAGGACCAGCAGACTGAGAAACAGCTTTTCCCAGAGCTGTCTTCCTGCTGAACTCTGCCCCCCCACTGACTCCACTGTCCCCTCATACACCTTAACTTCAATGCTGCTATATTGTTTTTGCTACATGTACCACATGTTCATTTGCACTACTGGACTATTTATTTATACATACACTGCATCATTTGCACTCCAGTACTGAATACTGCAATAACTCATCTACTGCACTGTTAACTATTTCCATAAATTGCACCACTTTATATTCACTGCACTGCTGTTCTGCCCAGTCCAACTCATTACTGTACATATCCGTCAGTATACTTCTGTTTATAGTAATGCCATCTGTATATAATGTCCATAGCACCACTTGTAAAATATTTTCATAATATTTTATAACCTGCACTTGCTTATTGCACTTCTGGTTCGACCTAAACTGCATTTCGTTGCCTTGTACTCGCACATGTGTAATGACAGTAAAGTTGAATCTAATCTATCTAATCTAATCCTCCTGTCGTCTGTCCTCCTCCCTCTGCTGCTGCTGTGATTCACTGCAGGTAAGTTACCTGGCAGAGGGAGGAGGGGCTGGTGTGTCTCAGCCAGCAGGACGTTTACAAGAATTTGCCATTTTTAAGATTTGTGGCAAACTAAGAAACAGTCAGACTGTGTGAGAATTAATAATTTAAACGAAGGTTGCTCGCCTATTATATTAATACCATGTTGAAACTTTTGTACACACATACACACACGCAGGGCATGAGGCTTAATAATTCAAAGAGTTGTCCTGCAGACTTGCTGACTGCAGGGAAAAGTCGATTAGCTGTTGCAAACAGGCTTACATTTATACAAAGAAACAGGGATCAGAAACAACATCATGTACCGAGGACAGTATGTATTGTTATGGCCATGAAAGTGAAAAGTATCAGTTTTGGGGAACGAAGCAGAGACTTTAGCAACTTTCAAACAGATGAAGTGTAGGATTCCTCCACTAGGGCGCTGTCTCCACACGAAGGGTGGACTCGTGTGCCAAGAGGCTGGACCAGCCTGTGCACCACCGAAGGGAGAGCTAAGTCTAAACCACAGCTCCTCCCCACCTCTGGAGAAACCAGATAGTTGTACATTCTCATTTAAAACTCTGTGTACTGTTAAGAAGAGCACTCTTTCCTGGGATGATGGCTACAGATTAACATCTTTCTGACTGTGGTTTTCTGAATAGAAAAGATCCTTGTACAAGATATGTTTTGATCCTCCAATGTTTTAATAAATGGCAAATTAAGGAATAGCTTCTCTCCAGACTTTTCTTTTGCAAATAAACGAACTTGCTGACAACTGCGGACAGACAGCTTCTTTGAGCTTGTAGCAGTTCACTATTAGCCGAGCTAGCTCGCTGTGCTTGTGTAAAACATGAGACAGAGCAGATTAAAACATCGGTCTCTACATGTTCACATGTTTCCGCTTGTTGATCAGGTGTATTGATAAAGTATTGGCTTTTTTATTGCACTCAGTTACAGTAACGAGCGTAGCTGTCGTCACCTCGAGTAATCTCCACCGCGGCCTGCTGACCTGCTGACTGCGCTATGTGTGTGTGTGTGTGTGTGTGTGTGTGTGTGTGTGTGTGTGTGTGTGTGTGTGTGTGTGTGTGTGTGGAGGAGCTCAGCCCGACACAGACAGCAGGAGTCTGCAGTGAGCATGATAATACTACGGTCTTTAATGATTTGACCCCGGGGCCCGTTTAATACCGGGTCTCAGTACCCATCCCTACTCCATCGGTACTGTGCAACTCTCAACAGAGACAGCTACTTCCATCATCAGCTCCGGAAAAAGACACGTTTAATTCTTTTTGCCCGATCGGGCAAGTGAGTTGCTAGATTTACTTGCCCGATGTGGCATTTTACTTGTTACTCCTTATTGTTGAGCCTACACACACACACACACACACACACACACACACACACACATTTACATTCATTTAATAAAATGTTGCAGTGTAGTATAGTTCTCGCTTATTTGTACTTTTTAACTGCAAATATACATTTTTATTATTATTATTAAATCTTATTTTGCTTATCTGTAAATATGAAACAACCAAATACCAACAGAGCCTTAATGCTTCGTAAATTTGTTCCCCAGCAGTCCTCATACCTCAGCAACAGCACTGGGCTTTGTCAGGTCTAACATGATATGTGAGCTCTGTCTGAGCTGGTGGCCTACTGGCAGTGTAATAATGTTTATCTGTTCTGCAGTTTGCCTTCAGTGAACAGTGAAGAAGATCCAAGTCTGTTTGTGAAAACTAACCAGTTGCCTTTGATGGAGAGAATAAAGCCCTGATGCAGAGACAGGATCGTCGTCCTCTGCACCTTTATGAGCCATGTCATACACAAAGTACTCCATGTAAAGGTGTATAGCTGTCTACTTTAGGGGACCATCAGAAAGCATACCAGGGACGCAAGAGACATCTTCAAGCCTTCAGTCGGCCACTGCAGCTGCTCTCCTGCATTACATCTTTGTGATGCACTACTGATGGATACATTTGCATCCAAATCCTTTAATGCAACTGCAGCTGAAGTTTTGGTAGCCATTTATTTTATTGTATTGCTGGAAACAGAAACGAAACACAACATGGGCACTAATCACAAATGTTTGTTTTGTCAAAATGTCACCATTATACAGTGTATGGCTGACAGCGTATGTTTTTATAGCTCTTTTCCTCAGACAGCTACAGATTAAATGATGATACAGTGCAGGAGGAGAAGAGCAGATATGATTTGAGTATAGACAAAGGTCTTAAAGCTGGGGTAGGTAATGTATTTCAGAAGCATTTTTCTTATATTTGTTGAAATTCAGCTTTAAGTTACACAGTATGGCTGATTTTGAGGACCTGTGTTTTCTTTTCTGACAGCTACAGATTAAATGATGTGAGAGAATGAAGAACAGGCCAGTGGGAGGATTTTAATATAACTGCAGTGTTGTTCATCCAGGCCACATTTGCAGACTTCCGCTTTTTTCTTTGAAGGCTGCTTCAGTTTTTCTGAGACGCTGAAACCAGGTGAGTCGTTCGTCTTTTCTCTCGATATATTTCATTAAAGAAGTAACGCAGTAAAACTCTGCAGAGCCAGCTGCTGTTATATTACCGCTGAAAGTCCTGCAGCCCGGCTGCTGTGGGTCCAGATGTTCCGGTGATCGGTTATTTAAGGTGAAACAAGAGCTGTCCTGCCGAGTGCAGCTAAAGAGAAACGGCCGGACTCTGGAAAGATTTCTGTTTAAACAGGATTCAACCTTCTTTGATCTTAGCAGCTCAAGAGTTATTAAATAATGATCCGATAAAGAAGGATTCTGTGGAAAGACTATTACATGTTCAGTTTCAGGTCCGTACACCAGAACAAGGTCGAGGTGCTAAAACTGAGTGTTTTTATGTATGTGCTTTACTTTCTGTTTTAAGGACTGAACTTGATAAAAACTGGACCAGGAGCGCGGTGCTCTGTAACAAACAGAACTGGCTGACGTTGTCCCACAGCTCTCAATTCAATTTTCAGTTCAGTTGGGCTTTAATGGCATCATGGGAAACAGATGTTAATGTTTGTTATTGCCAAAGCAAGTGTGAAATAAAAACATGCATAAACTGAAGAAATGTGCTATTCAAATATATACAGATTAGTAAAATGATAATAAAAATTGTAGACTTGCAGTTAAAAAATACAAATTAGTGACAACTATATAAACGCTGCAACTTTGTGTGTGTGTGTGTGTGTGTGTGTGTGTGTGTGTGTCTGCATGCTATCTCTCTCTCCCTTGTTTCTCCTCCTTGTCGTCCCTGTTAAAGGGGTTTTGGGTGTATTGTCAGTGTAGAGAGACAGGAAACGGGGGAGACGGCCTGACATGCAGCAACGGAAGAGATAGGGTGGTGGTTAAAAAAGTACTGCTGTTATTCATAAGACCACAACAAGTCGCTTAACAGAAAAGGTAAATGTATGTAACTAATGAATCTCTGAGTCTAAACTCTGTTTGGTCAGAGCTTTCAGCTGCGTCTCAGTCTTTACTCAGCAAATCAGGTCATAATCATACAAATATAGTGTGTGTGTGTGTGTGTGTGTGTGTGTGAGCTTAGTATCATCGGGAGTGCTTTGGATAGGAAGCGCTGCATCCTAATGGCACAGCCCAGCTGTGGTCCAGATGTTCTGGTGAAACAAGAGCCGAGTGCAGCTAAAGAGAAGCGACCAGACACTGGAAAGATTTCTGTTTAAACAGGATTCAACCTTCTTTGATCTTCAGTCTGTAGTTTCTGAACGTTTACAGTCAGGCCCGGTTCTTGCTCTGTCAGCACATAATCAATATTAAAGGACCCAGATCCAAATAGGGGCCAAAAACCCTGATGGGGACTGGCCGGTCTCTCTTACAGCCAAGCACCCTCGTGTGTTGAGTCAGAGCAGCTTTATATGCTCCAAAGCTACATTAGAGCTGCAGTGAGGCGCTGTGTCCTGTGTGAGACCAGATCAGGTTCAGTCATCATGTCATTTTTATATCTTACTTTGCTTTTCTGTACATATGGAGTTTTAATAGCACGATTCTTCTGTTTATGTACATGTTTTATTTCACACTTGTTTTGGCAATGTAAACCTCTCCCATGTTAATAAAGCCCAGCTGAAGTGAAGTGAAGTGAATTGATTGGATGTCAGAATCACAATCAGAATCAGAAATACTTCATTGATCCCTGAAGGGAAACTCTTTGTTACAGCAGCTCGTCTTTACGTCAGTGCACACAGGAGAAAGTGCTAGCAAAAAATACAATACACTATAAAAACTATAAAACAGGTCAGAAAATAAATTAAGTACCAAGTGGGTTTACTGGTTGATGATGATAATACGGTATAATAATACAATGTGATATTATAAGTAATAAGTAGTAGTGCAACAGCAGTAATGGAGGTATGAATAATAAATAGGAGAAACTAAATATTGCATAGGAGTATTAAACAGAATATTGCACAATTATTTCAAGTATGGCAGAGATGTTAATGATCAGTGTCCAGTTTAGTGACTTCGGGTCATACAGACCGACACTTAGAGGGAGGAGTTAAAGAGTTTGATGGCCACAGGCAGGAATGACTTCCTGTGGGGCTCTGTGGTGCATTGTGGGGGGATGAGTCTTTCACTGAAGGTGCTCCTTTGCTTGAGCAGCACGTCATGGAGCGGGTGGGAGACACTGTCCAAGATGGCGTGTAGTTTGGATGTGCAGATGTTGAGCCCGCTCCTTGGCGGTGATGGGGGCTACCAGAGGATGCAGTAGGTCCAAGTCCAGTAGAGGAAAGAAGAGGACTGATGGGAGTCCAGGTGTGGCAGGGAGCCCGAATGCCTCTTCTCTGTCTGCCAGGCAAATGTGTTTGTTGTCGATTGACTGGCGGTGTTAAAAGATGCAGCACTGCAGCTTCGTGGCATCCATCCAGTTCCTTAATCTCTGATCTCAGCTTGTTAGAGGCGTCCCTAAAAGGGCAGGTGGGGGAGACTGATAAGGCAAACTGTTGGTGACCTCGCTGGCCTCATCAGTCTCACCAGCACAGACAGGAGAGAGCCGTCGTCTCTCTTTATCAGCGAGTCGGTGTCACAGAATTCTATTTTAATTTGCATTTAAATGTTTTTATGCTGTTTTTCTATTTTTTAAATGTTTTTAATGCATTATGTAAAGCACTGTGAATTGTCTGTGTATGAAATGTGCTATACTAATGCACTTGCCTCGGGTAAGGTGTTGTCCCAGAAAAGAGAAACTAAATCTAAAACCTACAAACTGTAGACAGTTTGTAGGTTTGATTGCAGTCGCATTTTCTTGCCACAGTTTCATGTTGTAAGAACTGAAACTACATATTTGACACGTAAATGCAGAGTAAACGTTTCATCTTCAGCCAGTGTTGAGATGTGAAACAAGAAAAACCCTCTTAACAGTCAGTAAAATGGTTTTGTGTCAGTACATCACAATTCAGAATTCATTGTTGGGAAGTTAAATCAGATTTTATTTTAAATCAAATTTAATTTAATATGGAGGTGGCTTTAGTGCCACAATCAGGAAAATCAATTGTGTACTTCATTTTGGACGAGACTGGACCGTACTGCAAAGTCTGATGCATAATTATTCATGGAAAATGATTTTTCTTTTAAATCTAATGTATCATCACTTCCAAATTTATAAATGAAAGGATTACAATGTAAAAAAATCCCAGAATTTCAAATGTCAGGATAATTGGATGAAATGTATCAAAATGTGCTACTGTGTGTCATAAAACATATTGCTGTAATATATATATATATATATATATATACAGTATATATACAGCATTTACGTTTGTGTGTTACTGGCTAAAAGTAGATATAATGCAGCTGGCTAGCGTCTCATCCACAGTCCCAGTTTGTAACGCAGGCTTTTCTTTAAAAATGTCTAATCCCCAAACCCAAGCTGAGATGATGATAACCTAGACGACATCGTAAGGGGTTATTTTCTCAGGCTTGACCAAGCTCCATCTGAACCACAGGAGACACTGTTTGAGTATTTTCACAGCTGAGTTCTCATGATGAGTAAACCTTTGTGTGAAGTCGGTGGGCTTTCCGTTGAACTTGTGAGCAGCATCAAAGCAGTTGAAGTGTATGATCTTCACACTGTGATAGGTGTCGCTGGTTCTGAGCTTAGTATTTGAGTTTCTGCCCTCGGGTTTTCTTTTACTGCGTTATCAGGATCTCTCATTTCACAGGTTTGGATTTTGTTTTCCCTTAAAAATAACAACCTTCATTTAAAAACTGCATTTTGTGTTTACTTGTGTTATCTTTGACTAATATTTAAATTAGTTTGATGATCTGAAACATTTAAGTGTGACAAACATGAAAGAAAATAAGAAATCAGGAAGGGGGCAAACACTTTTGCACACCACTGTATATCAGCACATAATCAATATTAAAGGTTCCAGTCTCTCTTACAGCCAAGCACCCTCGTGTGTTGAGTCAGAGCAGCTTTATATGCTCCAAAGCTACATTAGAGCTGCAGTGAGGCGCTGTGTCCTGTGTGAGACCAGATCAGGTTCAGTCATCATGAGACTGTCACGCAACAGATGTCCGGACTTCATCGATCCGTCAATCAGCCGGAGACAGAGGGACAGCAGGGAGGCAGACAGAGACATCTGATCCCGAACTTAGAGGAGGAAGCGTTCTTCAGCAGAGCTGCACAGATTTACACCCCTGCTCATTAACCTGAAAGCTGGGGGCGCAATTTATTTACAAGCTTTTTGTTATAATTCTCCTCACATCAACAGCAATCAATGAATCAAATGATCCATCATTTCATTTACCTGCCGCCTACCTGCACGTGCACTCGCTGCCATGGAGATGTGTTTAGGGGCGTGGCTTTGGAGGGGGCTGAAGTGTTGGGGGGATCTCAGTTGGATCCTTTCAAAGTCGAGCTGTCTCTTGGTTTCTCCTGCTTCCCTACGCTAGCTTTAGTCCTTAACTTTGTCTCTGGAGACCTGGAGTCAAATAGTTTTAAATTGGATTCCAGCCCTTTTGACTTCACAGTGAGAATTTCATAAGAACTGAAAAACAGGGGATGCAAATCTCAGCAGTTGTGCAGTTGATTTCTTTTTTAATTTTGCCTGTGTGTCCACAGGTTTGTCAACACACAGCAGATATCTGTTTGTAAATGGACAGAGTCTGTGTCCCATGTTGCTCTGAGCTTTAGTTCTTTCAAACATGTATTGGTAGTAAAAAACAAAAATGCGCAGCAGGTTTAATGATGTCATAAAACAGAAGAGCGAAGCCACTGGGTTAAAAGAACTCACGTTACAGAAATGCCAACAAACTGTGGAAAGATGGCTGCACTGACACTTAGGCCTACATCTAAATACAAGCCAGTATTCACACTCATCACTTCAGCTAATTAGAGGAATACTTTGACATCTTGGGAAATGTGCTTATTTGCTTTCTGGCAGAGAATTAGAAAAGAAGATCGATAGCACTCTGTTTGATATAAGGATGTTAAATATAAGGCTTCAGCCAGTTAGCTTAGCTTAGCACAAAGAGAGCCGAGGCTAACAAAATCTTCCTACCAGCACCTGTAAAGCTCAGTCACTAACACGTTTAACAGCTGTCAGTTTGTCGTTTCACAGGGGGAAATATGTCCGACTGTTTGTGGGCTCTGAGCAGTTGCCAGGCAACCAGCAGAGACTCCAGGAAGTTACTGCTCCTAGCCAAGAAGCCGTTATTCCCACCCAAGAAAACGTTGCTTTGAAAAGGAGCTGCACGCTGTTTGTTCTTCGGCTGGTTTCGCTTGTTAACAAACTACTGAAAATATACCGGGTAAAAAATATAACTGGTTTAATCTGCAGTGACCAGTTAATAAACAGATTCCCAGTGAAGGGTAAAAGACTTCTAGGATTCACCTGTGGTTCCTCTTCTCAGGCTCCTCTGAAAGCCTCCTCTCTCCTCCGTGACATGTTTAAGTGATTCATCAACATCCTCAGTTACTTATTTTCACTGTATTTGAACTTTGAACACAGTAGTAAAAGACATCTAGTGTGCAACACCCAAGGTAGCACTGGAGCAAAGCTCAGTGTCGCTCGCTGTAGAAAAACAGCAGCTCAGGCTGCTTTAAAGCGGTTCTGCACCCGGTCATGTGTGGACAGTTGAAACCTAAACATCAGGTTTCTCCAGCACAAATGTAGCTGTGTCAGCCAGGTTTCTCATTCACATGATGTTGAAGACGGCCGCTCGCTGCAGAAAGCTGGAAATAAACTGTTTGCTTAGCGGGTAGTGTAATCTCTACATGGATATGTTTTCTTTCAGTTTCCAGACGGTGTCCCTGTTTGGATTTTACATCTCACTTCATCCCAGATCTCAGTGAGAGGACGTCTTCAGCCCATGAAAACTGTGATCCTGCCGTCCAAGATGATGTTTAGAGGAAAACCTCTGACGACTGCAGCTTTGCTGGTAAAATCATGTTATTACTTTTTTTTTTTGCTTAGCAGCAATTCATATAACTCACCTGCAAAGGTGAAATGATGAACTCCTAATGATTCGTAGAACGAGCAGCAACATCTCAGTCGGTACTTTTAGCTGTCGTGGATGTGGTAATGTGGTTTTACTTTGTATTTTTTGGACATTAACTATCTGGGTGACTGAAACGGATCTACACAAACACAAAGTGCTGCCTGCTTTCTATCAGAGCTCATTTCAACAGCTTCTATCCATGGATTTGATTTGCAGTATGTTTTCATTTCAACAGGTTTCACTGAGACAGAAAACCTTTTCTTACTCTTCACAGATACTTGTGATGAATGTCTTCAGAGGACAGACCCTCACATGTCATCGAGCAGAGTATCTGATAGGGAATGAATGCTGTCCAATGTGTCCTGCTGGTAAGATCCATCTGAATGTTAAAGGAATATCTCACTTTCAGTTACATACAGAGTCTTTCTGTTATACTGCCAGGTGCCAGCAGTGATTACCAGAATCAAGCACTTGTGTGCAGATCAGTGGAGTCAGTCTTACTCCCACGGTTGGTGCTGTTTATGTTCACAGGTGAAACGTATCGGTGAACTTCCTGCATCTGACTGGAGTTTTATTCCGACAGTAAAAGAATGACTCTGTAGTAGACAGCAGTGCGTGTCACTTTGCCGAGCTCACAACGTGCGCTTTACCCTCAAGATTATACACTTTGATTTAATAGAAACATTATGTTGCATGAAATTAAATTGTTGGTTTTCTTTTCAACAGGAACTCGAGTTAAAACAGATTGCACAGAGATCAGAAATACTTCCTGTCTGCCCTGCGTAGAGAGAACCTTCATGAATCAGCCTACTGGACGTAAACAGTGTTTTCCCTGTACAAACTGTGATGCAGGTAGATTTCTGTTAATATTTCCTAATTATTAGTAGAAACTTATGACCAAGCCTACAGTTAAAGGCAGTAAGTCGGCTTATTACGGCAGGTCCCACTGTTAATGCTGTGTAAGAACTGAGGAAACTGTTGAAGACAATGTCATTGCAAAGATGCAGAGACTCATTTTAAATAATAAAAGTGTAGTATCTCCAAATGTAACCTCTACATGTGCTGACAGGTTCTGGTTTAAAGACAAAGACGTCATGTACAACAACATCAGATGCAGTTTGTGAACCACTGGAGGGATTCTACTGTGTGGACTCTGCAGACGGCGGCTGTGTGGCCACACAGAAACACACAAGCTGTCGACCAGGACAATACATCCGTCAGAACGGTTGGTTTTCTTGTGCTGACTTTAAGGTTATAGGTATAGTTTAAGTTTTAAAGTTCAGGGAAACTGACCTCATCGACAACTTGCTCATTAAAGCTGCAAGTGGTGATTTCTGACCACTAGATGGCAGAACAGAAGCACCACAATAAATTTGTAGAAAGCGCTAAGTTCAGACCAGTTGAGTCATCCGGTCAGCCTGTAGCCGTCAATGAGGGAACTTTCAGATGGTCAACCGACTGAGTAAAACCACTGAAGCTGATTAGTTAGTGTGCAGTGCATGTAAAGTAACAAAAACATAATTTAAATAGATTCATGTACAAAAAAATCCAAGATACTACCTGGGATATGCTCCATCTTGGCTTTTACATTGGCTCTATTCGGTATAGATCGCTCCTGGGAAATGGTGTGAAAATGGGTTGGGTTGTATTTTTAAGATTTTTCCAACATAAAATTAGCGGGAATGCGTGAATGGGAGCAGAAGCTCCGCACTATTAGAAGCAGACTGAGAAAAAGCCCCAAAGTGAAACCTGTGGATCGCTTTCTCAAATGCTCCATGCTTTACCAGATACTGTAATTGAATATTTTCATCCACATTTACTGGCATGTTTAGTAACTGGGGCTGCTGTTCTGACCAACGTACGCTGCAGGTGTATTTAGAGGCTGCAGGTGTCTAAATAACACCTGCTCTTTTTGCCCTGAAAGGCGAGAAAGAAAAAGCTCCTGTGCCTCTTTAGTTGTGAGCTTCTCACCCTGCTGTACAGTGGGTACGGAAAGTATTCAGACCCCTTTAAATTTTTCACTTTGTTTCATAGCAGCCATTTGCTAAAATCAAAAAAGTTCATTTTATTTCTCATTAATGTACACTCAGCACCCCATCTTGACAAAAAAAAAAGGTAGAAATCTATG
Organism: Siniperca chuatsi; assembly: GCF_020085105.1. Lineage (NCBI taxonomy): Eukaryota > Metazoa > Chordata > Actinopteri > Centrarchiformes > Sinipercidae > Siniperca > Siniperca chuatsi. Next base: position 1,953,517 of record NC_058051.1, read on the forward strand.
CAAATTTATTAAAGAAAAACTGAAATATCACATTGTCATAAGTATTCAGACCCTTTGCTGAGTATTGAGTAGAAGCACCCTTTTGAGCTAGTACAGCCATGAGTCTTCTTGGGAATGATGCAACAAGTTTTTCACACCTGGATTTGGGGAACCTCTGCCATTCTTCCTTGCAGATCCTTTCCAGTTCCGTCAGGTTGGATGGTGAACGTTGGTGGACAGCCATTTTCAGTCTCTCCAGAGATGCTCAATTGGGTTTAGGTCAGGGCTCTGGCTGGGCCAGTCAATAATGGTCACAGAGTTGTGCTTAGGGTCATTGTGAACCTTTGGCCCAAACTAAGGTCCTAAGCACTCTGAGGTTTTCTTCCAGGATATCTCTGTACTTGGCCGCATTCATCTTTCCTTCAATTGCAACCAGTCGTCCTGTCCCTGCAGCTGAAAAACACCCCCATAGCATGATGCTGCCACCACCATGTTTCACTGTTGGGACTGTATTGGGCAGGTGATGAGCAGTGCCTGGTTTTCTCCACACATACCCCTTAGAAGTAACGCCAAAAAGTTCAATCTTGGTCTCATCAGACCAGAGGATCTTATATGAAAGCCTGCATAGAGTTTGCCAAAAAACACATGAAGGACTCCCAGACTATGAGAAATGTCTCACACTGAGGAGAGGCTTCCGTCGGGCCACTCTGCCATAAAGCCCCGACTGGTGGAGGGCTGCAGTGATAGTTGACTTTCTGGAACTTTCTCCCATCTCCCTACTGCATCTCTGGAGCTCAGCCACAGTGATCTTTAGGCTCTTCTCCCCCGATTGCTCAGTTTGGCTGGACGGCCAGGTCTAGGAAGAGTTCTGGTCATCCCAAACTTCTTCCATTTAAGGATAATGGAGGCCACTGTGCTCTTAGGAACCTTGAGTGCTGCAGAAATTATTTTGTAACCTTGGCCAGATCCGTGCCTTGCCACAATTCTGTCTCTGAGCTCCTTGGGCAGTTCCTTCAACCTCATGATTCTCATTTGCTCTGACATGCACTGTGAGCTGTAAGGTCTTATATAGACAGGTGTGTGCCTTTCCTATTCAAGTCCAATCTGTTTAATTAAACACAGCTGGACTCCAATGAAGGAGTAGAACCATCTCAAAGAGGATCAGAAGAAATGGACAGCATGTGAGTTAAATATTAGTGTCACAGCAAAGGGTCTGAATACTTATGACCATGTGATATTTCAGTTTTTCTTTTTTAATAAATTTGCAAAAAAATTCTACATTTCTGTTTTTTTCTGTCAAGATGGGGTGCTGAGTTTACATTAATGAGAAATAAAATGAACGTTTTTGGCTGCAATGAAACAAAGAGTGAAAAATTTAAAGGGGTCTGAATACTTTCCGTACCCACTTTAGCAGCTCCAACAGTCTCTTCACATTAACCATATGGTATGGTTTGACAAAAGCTTCGTAGCACGAGGTCTACTAAGTGGAAATCACTTAAACCACATCTTGTGGCTTTCAGCAGCGAATGGAGTTTGCTCAGCTGTCCTTTAATTTTGGGTATGTGCCGATGCAAAGTCCGATCCCATGCTTATATTTACCTTCTGTAAATGTTGCTTAGATATGTATCAGATGCACTGAAATAACGGCTTTAGCCACTTAATGGCACACCTTCTTTTTCACGAGTTACTTGATCCAAATACTGAAGGTTCTGGTTCAGAAATATGAAGTTTCTAAGCTTAAATTATTTCTATGATATTAAGGAAAGATTAACTGGGAGAAAGCGACTCCTGAAACTGACGTGGACAACACTGGTTCAAGAGCAGACAAAAGCAGAAGAATCTTGTTCTTTCTGTTGGGATCATTTGTTTTATTTCGTGGTAAAAACATAGTTTTCTCTTCATAAATCACTTTCCTCGTTTTCATGTTATTACGGCCGTTACCCAGACAGATGGATGTTACACTGGCCAGAAGACAAAAGTTTAAACTGCTGTGTTGAACTGCAAGTTATGTCATTTCCTGGCAATCTAGTTGTTAACTGGCATCAACATATTAGTACTATTATTTAAGATTATATAATATTATTCCTCCTTTACAGTGAATCAAAATCCCATCTTGCTCTGTGATTATGAGAAAAGAGCTGCACTACAACATCTCATCATACTTCAAAGAATTCATTTTTCCTGAAATATCAAAACTTGAAACAAAGAAATGTTTTTTTAAATCTACTGAAATTAAATCAGACATGTCTGATGAAGTGTAATGATGTCATATAACACTTTGATCCTTTCATAATATGTACGCTGAACTGGTTCAATATATCTCATTTGTATTGGTACAGGAACAGCGTTAAGAGACACAGAGTGCTCTGACTGCAGTGGGGGGACATTTTCAGATGGGACATTTACATCCTGTCGGCCACACACACAGTAAGAGAAGCTTCACATCAGACACCTGAATTCTTCCAACAGCAGTGAATTCATGGTTTCCTACAAATGTTCCTGTAAAAAATGTCCCTCTATCATTCCAGATGTGGATCAATAAATCTTCAGCTGAGAGCAGGAACTGCTTCAGCTGATGCTGAATGTGGAGAACAAAGTTCAGACACGACAGGAACTGGGATCATTGTTGCTGCTGCTGTTGTTGGGCTTTTTTTATTAATTGGAGCGTCTGTAGCTGTATTGTACTATGTCAGAAAGAAGAAAAACAGTAAGATTTGCATTTCAACAATGAAAACCTGATCATGTTTTTGATAGATATTAATATTGTCTGTCACATCGTGAAGTTGTTGATTAAGGAGTTTGTTGGTAATGTTTTATTACAGAAAGAAAAACAAATGCAGAAAATCCCCAACAGGTATGTTTTATTCTCCCTTTACTGTTATTACTGCGTCCATTTCACTGTATGTACAGTACAAAGTAGGAGTGATGTTTCTTCTAAGTAATTAAATGATGTCACTCATTTATCAATAGTTCACAAAACACGAGAGTGGAGAAGAAACATCAGGGATGATTTGAAACAGATGTTCACAGCAGCAGGTAAGACAGCAGTGTCTTCTACACTGAAATGTTCACTGACTGAGGACTGTCTGACTGAGCTACACTCTCTGATGTCTTTACAAATGTACCAGATGTTTCTGCTTAAACTAAATGTTTCTCTCCTCAGGTTGAGACACTTCCTGTTTAAACGTGCAACGATTGAATTTCACTCACTTCTTGATGTATGCTGTTAAATGAACCACATCCTGTGAGATGTAAAATTACATATAGAAAGTTATATCTTGAAAAAAATAAATGTAGTTATTTAAGCCGTAATGCCTCAGAAAATAACAATATCTTTTCCTGCTTAAATCAATATTTTTATATGAACAATGTGTCAAATGACCATGTGTCATGTCGATGATGACGGACGCACAGCTCCTCTGACTGATAAACCCACTGTTCACTACCTGCCAGCACTAAACAGCAGACAGACACAAGGAGCTACAACAGTGAACATAGTGGAACATTTAGCTAAAGAGAAAAGTTCTTCTCTCAGCACATAGAGTATGGGACATCACACCCCCGCATGGCCTCTATTCATGCCTCACAAACAAACTATCTGTTGTTTATTGTGATTTTACTTTTCATTAACAAGTCCAGCTAATGCACACCTGGTAGACAGGTGTAAAGGAACGCAGGCTTGAAAGAAAAGGTTGAATTCCCACACTGAGCTTCTTAAAGACACAATATTTTGGACCTTTTCAACCTTTTCTTTCACAGTTTTTCATCAATGAGAAATTTATAAATTTATAAATTTAACTATAATTACTAATAACTTTGTCGATCAGGGTTTTGCACCATCAGCTTATAATCTATGATGCGTTGTTGGCAATAACATTAAGCAACAGTATATTAAGTAGTTAATATTAGTTCAACCATGAGCAACTACAAGAGTAAAATGCTACTTACACATTCATGGATCAGTACCAACCCAGTAATATATAGCAGCACTAAACACAGTGTTACACACAGCCATTTTCTGCATAATGACTATTTTACTGATAACATTTTGAACGCAGGATTTACACGAATGCCTCTCTCACCGCTGCTGTAACTTGTCACTTCCCAGTGACCAGTGTGTCACTACATGTGGGTCTTAAATTCTGTATTCGTGATGTAGGCTTTAAAGCTTTTGTCCTGTAACAAAGCAGTGTGCCTTCTTTGTTTTCTTGTGTTTGAGAGACTTTTATCTATTGTTTAATGTATCTCATTGAATTGTTTTAAATGAATTTTGTTTTACTTTGCTCTTTATTGTTTTGAATGTTGTTCTAATGCATTCCTTCACTTTGTGTTACACACTTTGAACTGCCTCTGTGTTTCAAAGCTGCAATACAAATAAAGTTTCCTTGCCTTGACTAACTCATCTGAATCTCAAAGGTGTCTGATATCTATTGAACATGTGTTTGACTTGCTGAAGAGCAGACTGAAGGTGAAGATGGCTGCAGTGCAGGCCTGACAGCATTACCAGGGAGGAAGTGAGCGTGAAAGACGTCTGCTGATGTCTGTGGGTTGTACTGTAGATTCAAGTCACTGATTGCAGAGCTCTGAAAGTTTAGTTGTCCAACACATTTTGGTTCCCTCTTACCTCCACTGTCTGAATCCATCTTTGTTCCTAAATGACCGTTCAGATTACTGACAGTGGTAATGAGTGGTGGTGACCAGGTTTAGGACGGCTCGTTCAGCCTCGGACTCTGTTATATGGCTCAGTATCCTGACGACAGTCATGTGCTTCACTGCTAACAGCTGGATATGAAGGCTTGGACTTGGACTAAATGAGTTCAGGCTGTCAGATTCATGATTGACATCATCAGACTCCTTTATAACTGTGCACTCCTGACCTCTAGTGGCTGAAGTTAGGTATTAACTTTCACATAAGCACCTTTTAAGAGAAGTGTTTTTTACTTGCTCATTAGTCAATATATTGAGATTAAAACAGTTAAAAATATCTGAAATATTTTCTACTGTGATAACGTTCTTGTGTTTGTCATATTGTTTTTCAGTCATTATAGTGAACTGTAGGAAAGGAATATTGTCAGCAGACCCTCCTAAAGACTTTTACCTCTGATGAAATCGACACAACTGCACCTACTGCTCCTACTGGTACTATTACTGCTAGGTACTGAAATACTGCTATATCAATAGTAAGTACCAGTGAGTCTCATTTACTGCTCCTGTGTTAATCTCCAGTAGTTACAAAGACTCAGTAACAGAAGGAAAGGTCTTTAGGAGGCTCTCACCCTCCCTAACACTTTGTCAATGTTCAGTCCAAATCTATGTCTCCTGTTGTTCATACAGGCCTTTTTCACACAAGACATTCTCACACATCACAGCAGGAAAAGCACATAAATACTCAAATTAATGATGGCTGAATTCCATTTAGCTGCTTCAGTTTCAGGGTCCTGGTATTGTTCATGCTGGCTCACTGCTACATTGTCGTGGCCTATTGGGACACGAGAAAAGAACAGAGCCATCGTTAGTAACTATAAAGATCCACATCTGCTCTGTTTTAATAAATGGACACAATGGTCCTATACTAAGTGCTAGTTCATTTTGATGGTTAAAATAAAGCCCTGACACACAGACAGGATTGCTGTCCTCTGCATATGGTCAAGTGTCATAATAATGACATAAAACATAAAAAGGAAATAAAAATAAACACAAGTCAGACGAACCTCCCTTTAGCTAAAAGACCTGATTGAAATGTTGCATGACAGCATGCTCTGAGTGTCGTATTAACTCCTTAACCACAAAGTGCCAAACACTGTGGAACTAAAGCTGTCTGTGTAGAGAGTCGAGGCAACCTCTGCTGTCCTCAGCCTTTACTCAGCTGATACTTCCTGTTTCTATGTGTGGACTATCAGTACACCGTCATGGACATCTCGTGGCTGAGAAGTGCTTTAAATATGTGAGCGCTTGTTGCACTCACCGTCACAACAAGGGGAACTGACACCTGATGGAAAAAAGGAAATGCTGTGTGGCGAAAGGGGAATAGATGAATGATTAAACATGAGCTCAGACAAAGAAAAGGTTATTGAAAATGAGCATGTTAAAGATAAATGGAAGAGAAAATGAATTGATTTATTCAACAATATCAACTGATCGGAGCAAAGGAAAAGGATTTTAATTGTTTACATAATGAACCTGATTTAAGGGGAAAGCATACAGCTTTATTTCTCCTTTACAGTTTTATTTATTAATGTATTCAGTTATACATTTTGACTTGTCAGATAATGTATTATTGATTTATGTTGCCATAATGAATCAGTATTCCTTTTATAACTTGTATTTGCTAAAATATGCACAGCTGCTCTGATGAACAACAAAAAACAGACCATAATAAACCCATAACAGCTTGGCTTGTTGATGCCACATGGGGAAAGTTTTTCTTTCCTTTTAAAATGTATACTTCCAAACAATCTGTGGTCATTCCAAACCCTGGTTGTTCCCCAGATTTCTCTCGGCGTTACACATAATCATAAAGAGAAACAATTTGTTCTAATTAAATGCATTTTATTTAATGCGTGTTTAGTGTGATATTGTGAGTTCAGTATATTTACTCCTTTGGAGCAGAACAGATAAGACTTACAGCACACTGCAGGGCGGCTCTGGCTCTTTTAAACCAGCCTTTTACACTTCATCTGCACAAGTAAACAGCTGTTTCTTTCATTTTTGTTATGCCTGAAATCAAGAACAAATGCGACCTTACTCAATAACTAAATGCTTATGGATTTATGGAGTCTACATTTCAGGACTGTAGCATTTTGTCGGAGCAGTGGTGGTTGTCTGAGCAGAGACGTGGCTGCTTTTTCCTCACCTGTATTGCACACCATGTGATATTTTCCTTTGCACACTTCTTTGAGCTGCTGACTTTGACATGTGTAAGCCACCTCCAGGTACTTGTAAGTGTCGGTACACTGAGCTGCTTGCTCTCATAGTGCAGCTGTTTTTCCCATTACACCTGTGGATGCAGAGTGACATGAGTGAATGCGCACTGCAGCAGATGAAATCTGGGCTCTCCTTCAAGCTTTTAATTTGAGTTTTCTCAACCGTTTGTTAGAGCACATTTTGAGTTGTGATATCTTGAAAAACTTGTATTGAACTCACCCTGAATGGGCATCTCTAGCACTCTGCTGAAACATGTTTTCTGACCGTAAACTGTTGTCAGTACGATAAATCTGTTATTCCATTGTATATTTGTTGAAATTGTTATATCTGTAGGATTTTTCAGACATTTTTGAGATGTTTTCAAAAATGCAGTCACTAATTAGCTAACTCCAGGGTGATACTGATACTGGTAATAAGGATTCAACAAAGTAAAGTTCTTCTCTCTGATCAGTGGGGGCTGTGTAACTTCTGTCCAAAGTCCAGATTGAAATGTATGGGAACAACTTTTCATGTGTTTGAATTCAAGTCAGCAGTGGTTCAAAACACAAGTCAAAGATTGCGCTGCACATTGTGTGACTTTATTATTATATTTATTTGTTTTTAAAAACGTTTCACATGTATGCTGCATGTTCTTTTTTGTGCTCGTGTCCATGAAAATAGATTTTAATAAATGATGGCTCACTTTTGGCCACTTGGGCTCAGTGGAAACAAGCTGTGAACATAACACTGACACACTATTACCTCGATATGCAAACAATGTACTGATGTGATAATGTATTGATGAGTTGATCCAGCAGTTACGGAGCAGCATGATCCTTCATTGGGAGTGGTGTTTGTGTCACCTGAACATCACAACAGCAGCATGTCTTGGTCTCAGCCCGTGGGCAAGTCATTCAACGTTACCTGACGCACAAATCATGGCTGGAACAGTGCCGTGTGGCTCGGCCCGCGCTGTGGCTGTGTTCAAACACCGGAGGCTTTTTCAGCGCTCACACTGAGCAGACCGAGAGCAGATATTCTCTGAATCTGACAAAAAGACGTGTATTGGATGAGAACCGCTGACCCCACCTTTAACTGTGTCTGACTGCTGTTTGCTGCTGAGCAGGTAGTGTACAGTGGCTTTATCAAAGCTTTTTCATATATCATAACACATATCTATATATATAATGCTGCAGCTTCATGGACTCTCTCGACATTCATTTTGTGACAAACTGCTTTTCTATGAATCGAGGTAATGATGTATTTTACATCCCTACCCTCATCCAAAAGAGAAAATCACACCCAAACAGAAACCAACAGAATATACACAGCGTGAAGCCTGTGAAGGTCACACCTGTTTTTAGCAGCAATCCCTGTCTCAAAATTGGCTTTTAATTCATGATCAAATCCTCGAACGTGGTTTTAATATTTGTGGACTCTGTGAAACCTGGTTGTCCACAGATAACACACTGCCTTTGGTTGAAGCGTCACATCCTAACTTTCTACACTCCCAAATCGCCCGTAACAAAAAAGGTGGCAGTGTTGCACTAATCTGCGACTCCAATTACTCTTCATCCCAGAACTAAGAGGCTACTCACTTCTCATCATTTGAGGTACTTTTAATGTCCTTCTCTCCGCCCTTGCCCAACACAAACTTTCCCCTTCTCACAATTCCTGGACGAAATTTCAGAGTTTATCTCAGATCTTGTAACTTGTGCATCATTATAACTGCCGACTGTAATATTCATTTTAACGACACATCCAATGCACTAAAGCGAGCCTTCAAAACAATACTTGATACATTTGGTTTTGCTCAGGCTGTCTCTGACCCCACACAGCGCAGCGGTCACACCATGGGTTTACTGTTCCTCCCTGATCTTACAGTCTCCCTGGCTCCATCAGTATCCGATCACTCTCGGATTCTATTTAATGTTCATATGCCGCCCATTTCTCAATATTGCTGCCCTCCCAAAAAGAGCTGCGTTATCAATACATCAGCCAGAGCAGCTCTTCCTCACGCTCTTAAGAAACTGAATAATTATCCCAGCTGGCTCTCTGGATAGCTTAACAAATAAACCACATAGCACCTTACTGGGTGTGCTCGACTCTGTAGCCCCCCTTCAGGTGAGAAAACGCTCCTCACCCTCCCTCAATACCTCCACTGCTTTAACAACAGCTGTACCAGATTCTGATGCAGCTGATGGCTAAGGACCTTCTGAATTATTTTACTGAGGATGGTAAGGTTTGACATAGTTATTTCGTATAGGAGGGTTAACATTGTTCTTTACTAATAGGGGCTGAAAACAGATGGCTTTCACGAATGCGGAAAAATGCCAGTCTCTAGGAAACATGGTGAGTATATGATCTGCTAAATGAAAATAAAAGATAATAAAAAGGTTGCACTTAATAAATGTATCATTTGGTTAAACCGTCTGTGTGCAAAAACTGCAGAAGCAGCCGCTAACAGAGCTCCACCACGAGAGACACACCGAGGCTTACATGAACAGACAAGAGCAAACGTTCCATCACACAGGACAGACACGACAAAAATGCAAGTCAGGGGAGGACAAATACAGACATGTCCCCCACCACACACACACACACCTCCCTCAGTACACACTGCAAAAACAAAAAAGTTAAGAAAACTCAAAATTTCGAGAAGAATTTTGTTTTGACCATTTATTCTAATTTATTAAGTTTTGGCTTTTAAGTTTGTCCAACTTTAAACGTTTGCTTTCAGTTTGCTTTAGTTAAAGGTCACTCGAATTATGTTGAGTCAAATCTGATCCTTCATTTGCTACAGCATGATTGTTACAGTTTTGCTGTATTGCCAGCAGCCACATTCGGACCAGCATCAGCATGACTTTACAATAAATCAGCTAAAGATTTAAGTTACATTTGTTGGGACATTTTTTCTAGAAATGGTAAAATGTTATAATCTTGTCAAACTTAAGGTACAAACTTAAAATACATAGGTTGGTCTTTTTACAGTGATCACATACACAGACATATATTCATTATGCAGCAATCAGGACAGTGAAAAGGTTGCTTCCTTCCCTTTTCACTGTAAGCCCTGTTCCCCAACATCAGCAGGTTTGTGTGTTCAGTTTTAAAAGTCTCTGTGATAATGCAGGGAAGAAAAGGGAGAAAACAGAAAGGGAGGAAAAATAACTCTTTGCTCCAAACAGAGAATGAGAGAGTAAGATAGCAAGCAAAAAAGCAGAGACTGGAGAAACAGAGGAAAGAAGAAAGAGAGGAAATAAATACCGACAAAAGAAGAACAAAACTTTTCGCTTGGCTTTATGACAAATATATTATATATACACACACACCATTCCAAAACCAAAATCTCTACTAGAGGATTTACAAAGTTTATAGCTTGAATATAAGGCACCAACATTTAATAATAGTGGTAACCATCTCACCTTTTCCCCCTCTATAATTTAGCACCATTTTATAGAGACATTATCTGATAAACTGTTCCATCACATTGGTAATTCATTAGCTCCATTTAATTATTTCAGTGCTTCAGTTTGTACTGTTGAGTTACTTTATCTGTTCCCTCATCTTAATGATTTGTGCCCTTCAACTACTTTATTAATTTCCTTAAATTAATAGCATTTTAGATTTCACCTCTTTGTCCGTCAACACTCTCACCAAGAGTTACTTGGATCTTGCGCTGAGATACATGGAGACACTTCTGGTTTTTAACATTGTTGAATTATCTTTAAAATCCCTTAAATGTATTTTACAGAATAACGGATGACTACAAAAACTTGGATGATACTGCAGATGTCATCCAGTTTATAGAGACTCAGCTTCAGCATTCTGGAGCACCTAATGTCACCTGATCAATACCCGGGATCAGCGTGAGGGAATTAAAGGGTACAGCTTTCCTAAACTGAAGGAACAAATTAACATTAAGTGAACGGATTACTAATTGGAGGGAGCGACATCAACGTGTTCACATCTGCTAGCATCTGTACTGTTTTCTCTGCAGTGCTGTGAAGCAAAGATTCTTCTTTAATCATACTGAGGACTCCCACACAGATACACAGGTAGATACATTACATCAAAACAGTTGTGTGATTTTACGTTTTTTGTTTCTAACCATGAACCCAACGTTGAGAGCCACTCCTGTGGAGCGTTATCAGTGATATTTGGCAACTTGGACTCCACACGTTGGGGAATCATGAAGTTCTCATCAGTTTGTGAGTCTTCACACAAAAATCCACATTGGCTTATTTTTAAACTACCATGTTAACATTTGGAAGACAAGATGGCTGAGGACGAACAAAGACAAGAACGTTAACTGAGAGGTTATCTGATTTGTGCCACTTAATGGAAAGGAAGCGGCGCCTCTGACGGAGCCTTTGTTTGCGGCGTCCTTCAGCAGGACCTCGACCGGGTAATGGTCACTGACCTCCAGCGCCTGAACAGAAACCACAGAAGAAACAGTTCACCAACCTCAGCTCTCATCTAGAGAACACATATTTTACTGTTTTAGTTCAGTCTGTCAAATTGTTTCAAATTTACAGGTTTACATCGACACACACACACACTCATAGAGACACATAGACCTGTTACCTGCTCCTCTGTGAGTTGGTATTCCACTTGGAAGTTAAATGGTTTGGCTGAAAGAGGCACAACTGCTGAGGCAAACCTTTCCCCATTCACAACGATCCTGTTGTAACGCACAGAATGGACAGACCCAAAGACACAATTTACTGATGTTTTCTTTCATTTCTCTCATTTAAAATATGAAGGCATGTTAAGGAGTTAATGCCCCGTCACACCAGCATTTAAAACGGCATTATTGCAATGCAGTTGCGGGATCAGCGGCTTCGCTCCCGGGCCCAGGTAAATTGCACCGGTCTTTTACGTCAAGTTCAACTTTGGTGAACTCTGACACGTGAATTTGCGCCGTTGACATAACAGAAGAGGAATGGTTTATAGCCTGTTAGGAGACGGGAGGCGATGGTACAAATACATCTTTTGAATAAACTGTGTGAACTTTATTGTTCTGTTAGCAACCAAGCTAGCAAGCTCAGACACTGTTCACTGTGCCACTCAGAGTGTGAGTTTACCTGTCGTAGGTGCAGGAGGTGGTCGATCGCACAGTGGTGTCAGTCTTATCTGGAATGAGCCAAAAGAGGTTCTTCTCTGTAATCAGGCGCACATTCTTCCTGTTCTTCTTAGCAAGGTAGCCGCAGTCAGCGTTGAAGTCCCCGAGAAGCATCACATTCTGCTCATATACACACATACACAGCGACACTGATGGTAAGACTACAGCATCTTAATTAACTTGCATTTTAAAAGTGTCCTCCAGTTCTAGCAAAATGAGCCTTTACCTCAGTTTTCCACATACTCTTCACGTGTTGCAAAACATCATACAGTGCATCAAGCTCCTTAGTGGTGTTGGTTGGAGTGGTGTGCTGAGGTATGAGGACAAACTCCTTTATAGCTGAAGATATAGATGGGGGTTGGAGGGAGGGAGGATGCAGGGAAAGGTGTTTATATGCCTGAACATCACCACGCGTTTCAGTATCTTAGATGGACTCCTGAGTGCCAGAGAACTGACCTGTCTTGGGGGCTTTGAAGCGGACAACAAAGGGCTCTCTGGAGAAAGCGTCAACATCCCCTGGTCGATCATCTGGGTACTGATACTGGTCAGTGACTGCCACTGTATTAGTCCTGCACACATTCAGACAAACACAGTACAACCTAAACATTACTGCCTGTACTTAGGCTTCCTTAACATTTTGGTGACACACAGGGTTCAGCTCACCTGTAAACAAACACATACTGCTCCTGGTAGTCAGACCTGCCCAGCCTCTCACTGGACACAGCTTCATATTGATTTTCAGTGTCATAGCTGAATATTAAAGAGATCACAGACAGAAGAGTGGATACAAGTGTTAATACTGCTGTATGTGTGTGAGGAATAGTCTGAATGACGGCTGTGTTGCCCTGTACTGATGTGACTGTGCAGTCGGGTGGGCTAACTGTGTTTGTGTGGGAGTGAAAGGGAGTAATTAATCACCCGTTAAGGCGGTCAACCAGCAGAGCTACAGCTTTTTCTTTACTGTCTCTCACTTCCTGAAGCAGACACACATCACAGCGAGCGATGATCTGGAACAGATATCACGGCAATGAAAAAGTGACTTGCATTGAAACACACAGAAGTGAATGTTGCATTTTGGGTATGAGGATGCTAGCTATGTTATTGCCAGTGAGTGGTGAGCCTAGGCCATGGAGGTCTTGAAAAAGCTGGATATGGCGCTGCCATTCGGCCTTGCAGCCAATTTGTCCCAGTGGCCACTAACATGATTGCAACTGTAAAATCCGCTGCAGCCCAAAAAGCATTTTCCCCATAGACCACCGTTATAAGAGAGGCGTCTGTAAAACTGTGGACGGGACACCTCAAACTTCAAACAAGGTCAGTTATGACTCTTTGTATTATGACTTTTCAGTCCGCACTTCATCTGTTCTGTCTTGACAGCAGTGTACTGTCACTGAAAAGCCATTCCCTCAGCTGAAATAACTCATGCATACTTTTCAAGAAAAGGTGGTAAAAACGTTCATGTCACGTGTTGAAGTGATGAAGAGCATGTCACACTATTCTTTATGCTGAATATTGTACAAAAATGTTATTGTGTGTTTGTTTGTGAGTGAAAGTATCATACACAGAAAAATGTCATAGCTATTGCTTCTTCCCATGCTTAGCTTAATGTTTTGCTCCATGGCAACCATGATAATGTACACTATACTAAAAAAATTACTTTTCTGAGCATATCATAATTTTAAAATCAATTATACCATAACTAGTCTCTTTGCAATATAGTATCTCAGCCAAATGCATCCGTCGTTGTCTTACCCTGGTAAGGATGTTCATGACATTGATCTTCTTGGACTTTGAATCCCCAAAGTGTTGGAGGTTGAAGGCACAGATCTTAAAATCTGAAGCCCCTTCAACCTCACAGACACCCACGAGGAAGGAGAGGACGAGGAGGGAGGAGGACCTCATGGCACAGAGCTGCAGGAGACAGTAACCTTGTGTGCGAAGACCAAAACACACACAGGGACGATTAGATTTGATTAAACATCCATAGTTTGTTTACAAAAAAACTGCAGAAGCAGCAGTAACTGTAAACACTCAGTGGATCGCACACTGGGCTGCAGCACCCCCTAAAATCAGGCATAATAAAAACCATCAGTTAAACTTATGACTTTCTCCTTTTTCACTGGGATTTAGTGCAGTATTTAAGGGAGGAAAGAGGAAACAACCCAGTTTCCGACCAAGGCGAGGCAGGTCGGATCTATCACATGCGCACACTCTGAGGAGTTTTAGGGAGTTTAGAGTGTCCCACTGGATCAAAGTAACCAAAGCCGACAGGGCACATGGTCGACCGACCCAGAGAGTTCAATCCAGCCAGCTACAGCCAGAGTACACAAGGTAACTGCAATTACTGCCACTGTACAGTGACACACACGGGCCATTAGTACAACAGGATGTGTGCTTTGGTTATAGATCTAGATTATTAAATATATCTGGTAACTAGAGCTTGCTCAAATTTTTTTTAGGTTTGGCAGAGTATTCATTTAATAATGTTTAAACGTACAGTACTCCCCGGAAAGAGAGAGAGAGGTCATGCATAAGGGCAGAAGTAGAGACACGAAACAAAAACTGATCATTTGATCATGAAGCCTGAAGTCTCTCTGTGTAGTTCTCAGGTTCATCAGTGAAATGTGTGAACTACACAGCAAACAGAGCGACAGCTGTGTCACACCAACGGGTCCATCGCTGGTCGAATGGGCGTCAGTACATCCTCCTGCATGAAATCACTCCCTCTTCCTCTCCTTGCAGTTTTCATGCATTAGTTCAGTGTTGTGAAGAAATCTAACCATAGATGTCCATAAATTAAGTTATGTGTTATAATGTTAAATGACACAGGGAAAAAGTATTGAACACGCTTACTGAAATTCATTTAATACTTCGTACAAAAGCCTTTGTTGGAAATGACGGCTTCAAGACGCCTCCTGTGTGGAGAAACGAGTTGCATGCATTGCTGAAGTGTGATTTTGGCCCATTCTTCCACACAAACAGTCTTCAGATCTCTTCTGTGAACTCTGATCTTTAGTTCTTTCCATAGATTTTCAATTGGATCAAGTCAGGTGACTGGCTGGGCCGTTCCAGCAGCTTCATTTGCTTTCTCTGAAGCCAACAGAGTTTCCTTGGCTGTGTGTTTGGGATCATTGTCCACCCTCGTTTCATCTTCATCATCCTGGTAGATGGCAGCAGATTTTTATCTAGAATGTCTGTACATTTTTCCATTCATCTTTCCTTCAGTTACATGAAGTTTGCCAGTACCGTATGCTGAGAAACGGCCCCACACCATGATGTTTCCACCTCCGAACCTCACTGTCGGTGTGGTGTTTTGGGAGTGATGTGCAGTGCCATTTCTCCTCCAGACGTGGTGTGTATTATGGCATCCAAAGAGTTCCGTTTTGGTCTCATCTGACCAGACTATGTTCTCCCAGTATGTCGCAGGCTTGTCCAAACGTTGTGCAGCAAGCTTTAAACGAGCTTCAACATGCTTTTTCTTCAGTAATGGAGTCTCGCGTGGTGAGCATGCATACAGGCCACGGCGGCTGAGTACATTACTTATCGTTTTCTTTGAAACAGTTGTAGCTTCCTTCTGAAGCTGTCCACAAGTGGTCCTCTGCTCTTGAACAACTCCTCGACCAGGTGCTTCTTCCTGGAGCACCTGGACGTCCGCATTATGGCCCCAACAGTGCTCACTGGAACATTCAGAGGTTTTGAAATCCTTCTGTAACCAGCGCCATCAGTATGTTTTGCAACAAGGTTGTGAAGGTCTTGAGAAAGCTCTTTGCTTTTATCCATCATGAGATGTTTCTTCTGTGACACCTTGGTGATGAGACACCTTTTTATAGGCCATCAGGTGGGACTGAACCAGCGGATATTAATTTGCACCGATTGTCTTGGCTTTTCAGGCCTTTTTGCACCTCCCTTTCTTCATGTGTTCAATACTTTTTCCCTGCGTCATTTAACATTATAACATATAACTTAATTTATGGACATCTATGGTTTGATTTCTTTGCATGTGTGGATTTCATGAGTTGTTACCAACATCTGGTGAAAATTTCATTTCAATAGCACCTTTAGAAATATATTTACTGAGAAAAATGGTGACGTGTTCAACACTTATTTTATCCGCTGTATATATACAGAATAAAAATGATCCTGGCCATTCAAATGAATGCAAAAACCATGAATGTCGCACAGCATTGTGTATGACGTCATTAAATAGACTGAGTTTCTCTCAGCACCCCCAACTCTGACTGACTTCCAGCGTCCCTGATTGCACGTACTCAATACACACCACATGCACGCAAACCGACATGTTCTGTAGTATGCTGACACACATCCACATAACTACTAGGGATCAACATCTCTGTGGCCCAAACAGACAACCATGATTTGAGGCAACATTAACTTAGCTTAACTTTTAACTTAAAAGTAAAAATTCACAAGAATCACAATAAACCAATGAAACCATCATGGCTACATACAGTGTAGTCTAGGTGGTGCAACAAAGAGAGCCACCAGATCAATTAAATAACACTAGCTTTATGCTGTGTGTGTGTGTGTGTGTGTGTGTGTGTGTGTGTGTGTGTGTGTGTGCAAAGTTTAAACATTAACTGCAGATTAGCTGGAGCCCCAGTAAACTCTGGTCTCAGTCCTATCTGCCTGTGGATCTTCTCAGTGGAGCTTCCTGTTTCCCCCAGCTCCCCAGGGCGAGTTAGGTCTGAAGGGTACGGTTTAGCTAACAGATGCGTTAAATTGTTAATAAATAATTGCTTTCTTGTTGAGAGTTAGATGAGAGGATCAGTGCCACTCTCGTATCTCTTCGTAAAGTATGCTGCTACAGCTGGGAGATGGTTAGCTTAGCTTAGCATAAAGACTGGAAGCAGGGGGAAACAGCTAGCCTGGCTCTGTCCGAAGTTCAACAATACTACCGGCACCTCCAAAGCTGATTAATTAACATGTGTTTTCGTTTGTTTAACTCGTACATAAACAGAAATGTAAAAAACAACAAGGTGTGGTTTTACAGGAAGTTACATGCTGGCTGTTTACAGCCCCTCCCGGGATGAAAGAAACGGGGGGACGGTTGCAACATGGACCTTTTCTCTTGTAACACGGAAGTCAGGAGCATGTTGTGAAGGTCTCCACAGGAGCAACACCCCCGTCAGCCCGATCTGATCAGTTTTAGCAGAGTTAGAGTAGAAAAACGGATTTTTTCAGTTTGGTTTTGTGCTGTTTGATATTGTAATTTTTCCTTACTTTATTTATTTACACATTTAGATTTTTCTTGCGTGTGTGTGTGTGTGTGTGTGTGTGAAGCACTTTGTAACTGTGTGTTTTAAAAAGTGCTATATAAATAAAGCTTTACTTACTTTTGTTGGGTAATTTGGTCAGTTGATACAGGCATAGCTGCTCATATCAGCTAAAAACAGCATTCAGATTAATTTGATTATTAAGTTTTTCAGTTGTGATCACCCAAAGTTACTAATTACTGTAATAGTCATGTTTTATTTATTGAACCTCAGAAGGAGTCTAAACACAACTGTCATGAGAAAAGCCCACCACACAGACACACATTCGCTCGTACCACACAGTCACACATGAAGCCTGCTGTCTTTGTCTCCTGGGACAGGTCAGACGCCGCTCTGCTCATTTAAGGTCATTCAGAGTCAGGGGTAAACAAACATGATGTCATGGTAACTGTGGGGAAATTCACTGTGTTCAGCTGTGTGGTTTACAGCTACTAGTTACACTTCTGTTTTCCCAAGCACACAGGTTCACTTAACTATACACAATATATTATTATAATTATTATTATTATTATTAAAACTGTTACCATGCTAGGCTTTATCCCCTGCTGAAGAATGAACACATGTGTTTGTAGTGTGTCTCTCTCTGTGTCTGTCTTTCTGTCTGTCTCCGTCACAAACACACACAGAAACACACTAACATACAGACATCTCAGGTTACACGTCACCGTCACCAGTAAGAGTTATTTCCTTGACTCACTCTCTAGAAGAATACAGGCAGATCAAACTGAAGCAACAGCAACTTACCAGCTTGTTGGGTCTTGGGCTTGTAGGGTTTGTTTCTTGATACCGCCTCTCTTGTGAAACTTGAAGCAAGCCTGGCCACCAGTGTGCTTCCTGTGGGAGGGTCTTCCCAGTCTACAAGAAGGCTGACTGCAGGCTACAGTAGGTGCTGTGCTGGAGAGAGAGCTTCTTCACTTAATAAGTCAAAAGATCAGTTTTTACTTTACTTGCTTTGTCTCTTAAATTCAAATGTATTGGCACGTCAGTAAAACAAACTAAACCTTCAAAGCTGCGCTTACTGTGTGGCAAAAATAAGTTCAGAACACAGCTGTCATGGGTAGCGAACACGTGATTATTGAGTGAATCGGAGTGTAGATATCAACATTCATGTGAATAAACAATATACATTATACTGGAGAAATTATAGTATATAAAGAGATTTGAATGTGTCATTGTTTCTCTTAATAAACTGTTGATCACATGTAGCAGTTTGTACATTTTGACCAGTAAAATCTTTTGTTTGTTTTGTTTTTTTGGTTTCACTTCAGTGAGAAAGTAAATTTCATTTCCCCGTTTTCTTTCACTCAGTATTTCTCTCACAGTCACACACACACACACACACACGTGTCCACGTTTGACTGGGATCACAAGTAAAAGCAAGTGTGACATGCAGTATGCAAAACTGCCCGTTTTTAAAACAAGCCAGTGTCGTCAGGGGTGTGAAGTGTCATTCTGCACCCGGTTTGGACTTTACTCCACCTACTGTGCAGTTTTGAAAAATGGGCCTGAAGGAAAGTGCGAGAGGAGGAGGGGTTTGTGGATGGGGTGGGGTCGTTAGAAGAGAAACAGGGCGGAGTGCCTCTAAAGATAACCTGCTTCCTTTTATTGCAGGAAGAACTGAATCAGAAATTTAGAATTATATTGTTTCCAACTCTTAATTCACACATTGCTCTTATTTTAATTTTTAATCTGTAGCACAGTCTTTTAATTAAAACATAGCATACAGTATGTCTAGGCTGGTGTGTAGCAGCTGTGTCTGTAATGTATGCACAAGTGGCTGAAGATAGTTAGTATTTCAAAGTGTGAGACTTTCCACATTACTGGCCCTCTGATTTATTTACACCATGACACCTAGAGTTTGGACACATTCATAGGAAAATATAAAAATGACCAAAGCATGGGCCACGCATGAAGAAATATATATTCTTTCTGTTTGCCTAAAAGTCATTCACAAACAAATAAATGTACAGTATGTTATTATCGTACATAGTGACATTTATGTTTGGGGTCCATTAAACCCCAGAGAGCTCGAACTCCCAGACTGTTATTTAACTCCAGGAACAGGAATGAAAAGCCTTGTGTGACAGTTTCTGCAGCAGACCTCGGAAACATGTCATCATTTCAAAATAATGTCTATACACTTCTCATAAATTAGGAAAAGTCATGACGTATCAAGCTAATAAAACAGTGTTCGAAGATGAAGACTGAAAATGAAGACATTTAGCGGCACAGAATTGGATGAAGAATAAGAAGATTATGTTCTCCACAGAATAATTGAATTATTGTAGAGCCACTCTCTCCATTCAAACACAGGTTCAGCTTTTTTCCATGAAAATCAGTCAAATATCCAACAATGGCATGACAGAGCGCAATGCTCAAAACACGCCAGCAGAGGGCGGTGCTAAATTAAAGGCCAAGCAGTGTAGTTTTGAGATATTATGGCTGGTGTTATTCTTTAATCTGGTCTTTGGTCGTTTTGTTTTTATTCCTCTTGTATAAGGTGAACCACCAACCACCAAGTGTGTCTCCCTGCTCCTCTTAATCCTTCACAATTAAGTTTAGTCAGCTCAGTGGTGCAGGAGGGCGTCCATCCACCAACACAAACACTCAGTCTGACTCCTGGCAGCAGCGCCTCTGCTTGGTTGTGCGTGCCAGTAAACACAGTTGATCGCAGGTTAGATGTTCAAAGGTTTTTGTCACTGAACCGGCAACTCCTTCCAGTGGTGAGCATGAACCTTTCACTGGGAGTGACACACGTCTGTCTGCAGCCCTCCTCTGGCCAACAGTAGCCTTAGTAGTCATAGCGACTGCAGTGCAGAGGACATTTTGAAATCCAATCATTTTTGTGTGTGTGTGTTCATATCAAAAAATATGCACAAATGTGTGGTATTCTCGTCTTTGCATTGACTTTGTATGTAATCACACCGCTCGAAAAATGTGTTGTTGTTGAATGTCAACAAAATAATAATTGTTAAAATAATCAGATGCTCATACATCACTGTCCACAACAGTAAGTATTTATTTAGTAGACAGAAAACCTCATGCAGTATCATGTTTCAGCTTTTAAGAAAAACTGGGGAGAAGGGGAGAACTTTGGTTGCCAATGCCTCTGTGTTTGGTTTTAGAGTTGGTCATATCTACTATATAAAAACCTACTCAGGACACGAGGACAGCCCACCTGCCCGTAGCCCACCTGGAAAGACCACATGGGTCAGAATTACAACCAGCTCAGTCTGAATCCAGTCAAGAGTTCACTAGCTGGAAAGACAGACACCACATATGCTGATTACACTCATGTCATTCAGATGAATATCAAGCATAAAATTCATCTTCACTTTTTCTTATTTCACTCCTAAAAAGCCTAAACTACACAACACACATGCTGTGAAATCTGAACACGTTTTTAACTGTTCGCATTTGTTGTAAAGGCAGCACTCAGCCAGTTTTTATATTTTGCTGTGACTGTCAAAGAGGACGACATGGTGATGATGACGGCCATAGTTACCATTCAGGTCACGTGTTCTTGGTATTTGAAAATTTGGAGGTTTTAGCAACCTGGAGGGAGTTTAAATTACAAACGTGCACGTTGTGAGCACTTTCTAAGCTACACTTCTGTATCGTTAGACCCAATATCTTTACATTTGGCAACTAGGCCAGCCTGGCAGTGTGGAGAAGACTTTGAAACCACATTATGACTTTCTTGTTTGAAAAGTAATAATACACAGAACATAATTGAACTGGATAAATAAAATACATGAAAACCATGTATAACCATATTTTGTTACTTTTAGGTGTTCAGATTAACTCAAGGATTAAATGCTCTTAATCGGGTTCAGAAAATTCTCATATATCTTCAAGTGCTCCAGCAATTCAGCTCATACAGTGGGGCGCTGGCGAGCGACATATTCATCTGGTCAAAAGGCCGAGATGTCTTGATTTTGAAGCTGCCAGTATACTCCATCAGAAGTGCTTCAGGTCTTCAGTTCCTTTTGTGAACTGGGGGGACCTGGACTTCTATAATCCTGGCTACAGCCCTGGAGGTGATGGACTGTGACACACGATCAACAGGTCACTTTCAAATAAAGATACAAAAACAATTCCATGAATCATTCAATTTCTCTGGTTTGCTTAAAACAAACTACAGAAGCAAAGGGAGAGCAAATGATTAGACACCCAGGGAAAAAGAAATATTTGGGCTATTTTCTCACCTGTGCCACACTCCAGTGGAGAGGGTCCATTTAGCTGCAGACACTGCTGCATCATACAGGACTCGTGACGTTCGTGTTTGGATGGAAACGGCTGATATCACAGTGTAAAGGTAAAAGACCAGACCAGTTCCGGTCATCATGTAAAGGCTGTTCCAATGAGCCTGTCACATCACATGTTAGGAGTTACAGTTGACAGATGGTTTCATTTTAATAACTGTCTGAGGCCCAAAGAGGTAAAATATTAAATATTTCACAAAAAAGCAAGAAAAGAGATGAAAACAAATTTATGTAGCAGAACAGTGTTGTTTTTTTGTCTTCTTCTCTCCCGTTAATCATCTCACAACCCGTCAGGTCGGGAACCACTGGACTAAACTACCTGAGCGTAAATAGTATTTAAAGTAAGTAATAAGTATTTTAAACTAGCTCCTACAACTACAAGGGAAGTTGCCGTTCTCCAGGAGTTCAAGTGGCATTAGTCTATTAAACATGTGGAGCAGTATGACAGAGACAAGGGAGAGATGAGTTGTGTATGGAGCTGAAATTTATTGTAATAATAAATAAATGGATCCCCCCCTCCCAGAGAGATCTATCTATCCTGTAGACTTTAGGTTAATTTCAGTTTGAGATCCCTGTGTCAGAGCACTTTAAAGTTGACACTTGAATGAATTTCTGGCTTATGATAAAATCACCAGCATAGCTGAGACTCCTGGTCTCAAGCCGGCAGCTGTGAGAGCAAACAAGTGTCACACAGCCCACCACGCCTGCCATCCCATTGGTCAGCTCAGCTCTTCACCATTATCCTTCCGGCAGGTCGTCTCAGTCTCAGTCTATTAAGCCGAGCACTTACAGTCCACGTTTGTCTTGCCGACGAGAATATTGGAAACTTTCTGGAATCCACTGCATCTCTGTAACCCTGTTTGTGTGTGCCCCACCCCTCCCTACTTTCACTCAGGCTTCTCTGTGCTGGACCATCAGCCGTCCTGGGACCCCTCTCTCTCCCCTGGCTGCCGCTGCGTCTCTCCAGATGTTTTGGACCTGGATCTTGGTCCTCCAGGAGATTCTGCATCTCCTCTCTGTGTGAACGGTGAGTCTTGAGCTTTGCCTCTTGTGAGTCTGTCGTCTTCCAGGTCTCCGTGGTGGAGAGGAGGTTGTGTGGCTCAGGTCTGTTTGGTGACACCTGAAGTTGTTCAACGTCCTCCCGGATCCATATTCAGGGATCCCTCTGCTGCTCTTCCTGAGGTTCCTTCCATTTTTCCTTATCTGAATCGAGGGTCATGCTCTACAGATTGTAAACCCCCTTGAGGCAAATGTATAACTTGTGATATTGGGCTATATAAATTAAACTGACATGAGTTCCAGCCTTTTTGGAGCTTGACAAAAAGCCTGAGGGTTGGGTTATGCTCGAAAATAAGTAGTTCATACATTGTGTTGTCTGACCACACTGGAAGGCAAATTTACCTGTTACCAAGGCGACCATGTGCGTTAACGATTATGTTACCTTTATTTTTTTATTACTACTATCACTCCGATTTTGCTTCTTTGTCTGTTTGCTGTAAAGCACTTTGGATTAACTGTGTTGTGAGTAAAGTGCTATATCAATAAAACTGATCAAACCACACCCACAGTCCTAACGAAGCGTATTACCTGAGTTTATGCTGAACTCTGAGCATTTCTTATTTAGCTCATCAGTATTTAATGACAGAGAAACACACACCACTTGAAACCACATTTTCAGGGGCTTTGATGAATCTCATCCAAATGTTCTTATATCCTTTCCCTGATTGTTACTTTTCAATATATTTTCCACAAGTTTGTTTGGAAAGTTCCTCAAGTTTCAAACAGAAAACTGATGAAAGCAGCAGCTGGACCTTAAAAGAATTCGATGGATTAAATCAAAATAAAATAATCGCTCGTCATCTCGATTTCACACAAGTGACCTTGTTGCACCAGTAATGATTTAGTTGCGTCTAACTAAAGAAGGATAATATTTATGCCATTTGATTTATATATTTGCATTCACTTTAGGTGCATTGGTATATTTGAATTCAGTTAAACATTTTTGTATTTTTTCCTGTTGATCACTTGAAAAATGACTAATCACTGAATCAGTGTGGTAAAAAACACAGAACATAAAGTCCGAGGGGTTACATACTTCATGGGCAACTATAACCATATGTTTCGGTAACCTTTCTATGCTAATAAACTAGTATTATGAGCAATAGCTTTTGAATTCTATGATCTGACCTCAATACTGGCTTGGATATTTAATGTGTCACAACACAGTGGCTTGTTGCAGCAGCGTTGTGCACTGATCTGAGTGCAGACTTTTTCCTCCATGGTTATTTTCCCCAGATAATCTATGTGCTTCCCGAGACAACACCTTCCATTCAAATCTTACATCTGACAAACGCTGACATTTCAGTATTACTCATGTAATTACTGAGGTAATAAAGCGTGTCCACTCATTTAGATGAAGGTTTACAATTTCCCATCTGTGCTGTTAAGCCATGAAGATTTGATGTGTAATTTTATGTAACGATTAGGGATCAAACCCTGTAGTGTACCACCGGAAGTATTATGAAAGAAAATAAATAGTCATACAAGTTGTTCAGCTCCAAGACTTCCCTTAACATGAACTCAGACTACTTAAAGTCCTACTTACATTACCTGCACCACAGACCGAGTTTGGAAACAGTTGCTTAATGCAGGAATCCCGTGAACTAAAATAAAAAATCGAAGCCATCACCACAATCACTTTTGTAATCAAACCCACTTTTATTGGATGTGACAGAAAGCCTGCAGCAGCTCTAGTTGGCGTGCAGGGACTTCCAGCGGGACAGAGGGCCTCTGCTGGGGATGTACTTCACCCCACAGCCATCTGGAATCAGACGCTTCTCAGCCATCATGTCATCAAAGTCGCAGGCATTGAACTTGGTGAAGCCATACTTCTTGGAAATATGGATCTGAAGGTGAGAACAATGAGAGCAGTCAAGCATAAATACAGGGGGGGAAGCATGATAAGGTGTCAAAAGCCTGTGAAAGGCTCGTAAACACTTTGTCTCAGTGGTCCCTTAAAGCACTCAGCACCTCCCAGCTGAGGACATACACAACCACAGAGTCACTGTCTGCAGCCTTTGCACACCAGAACCGCACTGCAGCGAGACTAGTCGGCTTAATAAGCTGCAGAGCTGTGCCATGACAGCGTTAGAATATCTCCTAAGGGGAAAATATCAGCTGAGTTAACATGCATCCCTAACTGTTCAAAATACAAATATAACCCCAAGGTTTTGAGTGTTTCGGCAGGTGACGTGCTCGTTTACCTTCTGGCGTCCAGGGAACTTGAACTTGGCTCTGCGCAGAGCCTCGACCACGTGCTCCTTGTTCTGGGCCTTGGTACGCACAGACATGATCACCTGACCAATGTGCACACGGGCCACGGTGCCCTGGGGTTTACCGAAAGCACCACGCATTCCAGTCTGGAGCCTGAGAACCAGAAGATGGAGACAAGAGCAAATGTGATGAATACTCAATGATGGCATTCAAATCATCTGGATTTGGCTCAAAAAATCTTCAGGAATAAAAAGAACTACCAAAACTTAAACAGCTCAGGACAATTTGTAAAAATCAAATTATACAAACAGACACAAAACTCCTTTATTTCGCTCTGATGATTTGTTGGACTGTTCATCAGAAGCTGACGTAACCTTCTACACACAGACGACAGATTCTCACCTATCAGCTCCAGCGCAGGATAACATTTTGTTGATACGGATGACGTGGAAAGGATGCAGACGCATGCGGATGTGGAAACCATCCTTTCCGCAGGTCTTCACCATGTACTTGTTAGCGCAGATACGGGCAGCCTCCAGAGCTACACAGAAGGGGGTGGGGGTGGATGAAGCAGAACCAAACATTAGTGCCTCAGCTTCAGCCTGCACCGAGAGCATCTAAGGCTACATCCACACTACTACGTTTTCGTTTTAAAACGTTTTGCTACGTTTGCACCTAGCGTCCACACTCCTGCGGCGTTTGAGCCCTGAAAACTGATACGGTTGGAAACGCTGCTGGCCCCGTTTTCGTTTGAAAACTCCGGGGTTGCGTTCTAGTCTGGACGGGCAAAAACAGAGGCTTTTGGAAACGATAACGCAGACACCCACGTTCGCTTCTTGGTTGGCTCTTATCAGTCACGACGTGTCCTTCCCTGATTCGCTAAGCTCCTATCACGTAACCCTTCTCCAGAAGAAAACAAAGATTGGCTAATTCAACATGGATAACGAACCCGCGCTGCTGACCTTGTTGTCTATGCTAGCAGCTGTTGTGCCGTTCAATTCAGCATTTTATAATGCTACTACTGCCCACATGCGCAGGAGGCAAGCCATGATTCGAGCGATTTCTGACAGCTCCCAAACCCAGCGGCGTTATCAGGCCTACATGACTGGTTTTGGGTGAAGAACCAGTGCCTGGTGGGATCATTTCATTAATGGCGTTGTGGTTCCTGGAGAACGGCGAGAAAACCTTCGAATGTCCAGATGTGGAAGGAGCATCAAAACACCGAGTACAGAGCCCAAAGTGAAGGTGAAGTTGTCAACTTCTACCAAACACACGGTAAAGTTATGCCACAGTGCTAATCCACAGACTACATCCACAGAAACATTCTTTGAATGTACAAGCGCTGTGTGACTGCAAGTACGGTTTCATGGACGTTATCGTCAGTAACGGATTCGTTGTGATGCATCTATATTTAACGTTATGTAGGCTATAAGCATCATCGAGTATGTGCTATGATATTGTGGAGTATTTGCGTTTGTACATTGACGGAATGGATGTTCTATTGTCTATATTTAGAAAGAACAAAAAGGACTTTGAAAATCCAGTGATGGAAAAGAAAGAAAAACAAAATGCTATTGACAATGTTTTAATAAAAACATTGTCCATGCCCAGCGTCCATGATTAGTCAGGTGATGTGCGTTTTGAGGCGTATTAGTAATAGACGGAGATTATTTCAGAAACGGGGCTGAAACGCTCGTCTGGACTGAGCTCGTTTTCATTTTAAAACGTCATTTTCAAACTAAAACGCAGTAGTGCTGATGTAGCCTCAAGGACAATTCCAGCATTAGTGGATGTTTAGGTTTTTTGTGCACTTCCTTTACGCTTCTTTGTGTGTGTGTGTGTGTGTGTGTGTGTGTTGGGGGCTTATTTCTTTACTGACTCTTTGACTTGAATATACCACTAAAGCACCAGTATTACATCACGCCGTAACCACAACTGCAGAGTTTCTTACCTAACCCCCAACCCAATCTCAAAAACCTTCCTACTAAAATAATATACAGATCCATGCATCTCCCAGTATCTACAGACATATGCATACAGACGTGCATGCATCAGAGCATGTCTGCATATACAACACTATATTACATATTCCCAACACATCTATTCAAGTATAGGCATATGTGCATGTACAACTAAAGACCTTGGAAGAAGGGAAAATGAGACAAGTGGTTTCAGTGCGTTTCTCAGACATTTGCCAGTTTTCATTCTGATTATTCTTTCTTGAGAAATAAAGAGTGCCGCAGCTCAGCAGTGGATGTAGGTTTTGATTAATTTAGGACCAAGAGTGTCGGAATCTCAGTTCTCAGGCAGAAAAAAAACATTAAAAAACTCAATTACAGGTTTCAGGTCACTTGTACATCTACGTGTCTGGTCACGGCTCCTTGACCGCTCACCTTCTGAAGACAGCTGCTCGTACTCATCAGAGACCATGTGGCCGCACAGGGGGAACTCATCTACCTTGGCCTTCTTCCTGCCCAAGTCGAAGATCCTGATCTTGGGATCTACACACAATGGAAAAGAAGAAATTGACAGAGGAAAAAACAGGGAGGAAAATTAACCATTGATCAATTTTCCTTCAGGAAATAGCAAACACGGATTACACAACACACACAAAACTATCTGAGTTCTGAAATCATGCAAGACACATTTGATTAACTCTAGTCTACTACAACATCTAGCTGAATCAGACGAGTCATACCAGTGTGACCAACACCAGGGGATCATCAACTATCACTCAAATCGATGAACAACACTATTTTGTCTCAGTGGTCCCTTAAAGCACTCAGCACCTCCCAGCTGAGGACATACACAACCACAGAGTCACTGTCTGCAGCCTTTGCACACCAGAACCGCACTGCAGCGAGACTAGTCGGCTTAATAAGCTGCAGGATTATCAGGACGGCAGACTATTGTGACATTACTTTGAAGTCAAAGTGGCACTGTAAACTAAATTTAAGGCCCAAAAAGGCAGCTGCAATGTCAAACAGACAAGGCTTTGAAAGCTTACTACTAATTTAATAACTTAACTGCTAAAGTGGCTGTCTCACTGACCGCTCTACCTGACTTCCTACATTTTCAGGACAACATTAATGTTGCGTAAAGAGTGTGGAAACGGCTTACCAGGCACACCCCTGCAGAAGCGGGACTTGGGGTAAGGCTTGTTCTTGCAGTAACGGTAGCTGTGGGAGACACACAAAGTGTTAAATGTAAACCATTTACCCTTACAAGTCATTGAGTCACTTTTAGCGATACATACAGGTAAGAATATATAAAGTTCTCTTACTGTCAACAAATGGCATTAAAAGACCAAAACTAAATCTGTTAGTCTGTGTGGCCCAAACCCCACCTGTTCCTACTCAAGGTGTAAACCAGTAACATAGCTGCATTTTTAAAAAGCCTCAGTCATTTCATAAAAACAGCTGCTCACTGTAGTTGTTAATCAAACGTTACTCAAACAGGAGGAAATAGTGCATTTGTTGTGAACTATTTTCAGCGGCGGATTAATCCACATTTGGTGCTTTAGTGAGTGTTTGGGTCCGCAGGACGGTGTGTGTGGGACTGAGTCAGAATAAACTACAGTGTGTGTGTTCATGGTGATGAAGGAACGTGTCACCCAGGGCAACAGAGCGGCTCACTGATGTGTTTTAATAGTTTCTGGACAACAGTGGAGCTCTTTGGCTCAGAGGAAGAAGATCCATCAGCTGTGATTCACACAATACTTGGTAATAGATACTGTTGGTTTTGGCCTTCTCGTTGGATTTGCTGACAAGAAAAATATACAATATTGACTGTATAGCTTTATAGTTAATGATGTTCTGGGTTGTTAATCTACTTTCAGGCTGCTATAGGGCCTTAATGTCAACATCAGTCCAGTAATCACACTTAAGTTGTACATTTATTCTGTAACTACAATATGAAGGAAACTGTAGAGGCACGGTTTCTCAGAGTGGTCTCTGGAGCCAATGTAGACCCAGAAAGGGCTGCCAGAGACCCCCTAATATTACACATCACTTTCTGTTTAAGGTGACTGATCACAGGCGTGTAACCGGCTAACACTTTCACATTGTAATAATTTACTAGTAACTTGCTTAAAACCCAAACCAGGAATGCCAGAAAGAGCTTCATAAGAAGCTCAGAGATATGAGACGTAACGTGTATTTGCATGGAAACCTTAAAAGTGGCTAGGTTCGGGATTTGTGTGCTAGCACTAGCTTTATGCTAGCTGACGTTAGCTCAAGTCGCTTTCAACAAGCTAGCGCCTGCCATCAGTGAAATGACATTATGACATTCTGGATAAAGACAAGCACTAACTGCAGTACACACACACAAGCTAACTGTGTGTGGACTGTGTTTCAATACTACAGTAAGACAGCGGTGTGTCCGCAGGCCCGCCGGGATGCCAGCACGGTGCACATGGTGCGGACAGGAGCCGCTGCCATTTTCCTCTGACTGGGACTAAACTGGCCCTGATCTGAAACATGTAGGAGACAACTTACCAGCGGGCTGGTCGGCGGCCCATGGTTGCGATCTGTAAATTAACAAGTTAAATGTGTTATTTAGTTAAATCGGGCTGAGATTTCTGGAAAAACAACTTTAAATCTGTCTATTTTATGGAGAGCCGAAGAAAACGCGCTCCCACCACGCACTCACCTAATGGAGGAAAGGAAGTTGAAGCGACTTCCGCTTCGTCATAAGGACAAGGGCTGTCTGGGGAAAATATACTTTATATTCATTAACGCATTATTTTTGCTTCAGCATGCATTTGTTGTGATACTAAATGGTTAATAGAGAAAATATATTTAGATATATCGTTGTGAAAATTAATTTAATGGCAGTTGGCAAGCTTCGAGGGAATTCTGGGAAGTGTAGTTTTGCGAGACCTTAACATGAAACTTATACTCCGACTTTCGCGTTACACTTCTCAATGTAGGTCTGCTGTTTGATTTCTTGTTTAGAAAATCTGCAAAAAAAAGATGTGAAATATTCCTGTATTTAATCAGTTTATGCCAAACTCTTATATTAAAGCTGAAGTAGGCAATATTATTTCATTATAATTTCAGATGAAATACCTAGTTTTGACCATTGCATGTCACTAACAATATTTAATTAAGGGCTAACTTTAAAAAAAAAAAAAATTGTGTGTCTGTGGGCGCCAGTTTTTTTAAAAACTGGACCCGGTCTGAATCAATATGTAGTTTCATTTTGTGCACTTGGAATTGAAAAATATTGGTTATTGGTACTGGTAATAGCAGCAGTAATAATGGTTGTTTCACATCAATTTTTATTTGATAGTTTTTCATTTTTTAATTATGCAGTTCCAAAATATTTTGCAACAAGTGTCAGTATGAGTCAGTGATTCGAGTCATTATTTGTAATTCAACATACATTCTTTTTCCAGCCTTTCACAGTTCAAATGGTAGTTTGCACATACATGCACTGCCGATTGCACTCATAGGCATGCACACTGGGACGAGATACTGACCCACGGCAGGCTACTTTAGACCTTAGGCCCCTGACCCATTTTAAAAATGAAATATGTTTTGACGACGGCCATTTTTCTATGACAAAACCAATACAAAGAACAAAACTCTCAGTCTTTGATTCAGGAAACCTCCAATCAACCAACTCATCCTGTCAAAGGAGGCAAACGGTGCAGTTGGGGTGAGATCCTGGATGAAGAGTGTAGGACTTCATAGCCTACAGGGGGAACTGGAGGTGAGTGAACTTTGTAAAACTTAGCTAACTTCAGGTAAAGCTGTTTATCTACAGGTAGGTCTCCCTCGGCGACACACAAGTGACGTCATCGGCCGCCGAGGTCAGTCGCAAATATTAAACATGTTTGAAAAAATCTTCATGAGAATGACTGGCAGCGACTGGATCGGAAGACTTCAGATCAGAATATTTACATGCCACTCTACGTGATTTTATCTGCCGACTGTCACCACCAGCTGACCCAGACTGGGACAGACCCGGTCCAGCTTGGTCCAATCAGTCGTCACGCCCAAATCATATTCAACAGTCGTAATGTGTGTCCCCCAACTTAAGAGAAACAAGGTCTTACATTTGACAACAGGTTCTTTAAAAACTTGACTGTACTAAATACTACAAAATACAACTACATATGCAGGACTTTTATTTTTAAGATTTCTTTTATTTTAATTAACATTTTCATTTCAACGTTTTCAGCTCTCTCCAAAACAATGTGCCCTCTTAAAGGCGTTTTTCTGCCGGATATTGATCTCCGCCGCTGTCTTCTGATGGAGGAGGGCCTGCTCAGCCCTCAAGTTCTGGACCGGATGCAGGTCCTCCGGGCCCCTGTCTGCGTGAGACTTTCTGCCCTTCTCAAGCTCGCACTTGAAGGTGTCAGCCTGCCGTCTGACAGCGAGGACGTCAGTTTCATACCTTCGGCCGACCTCGTGGTGTGAAGCTTTGATCCACTCCAGTCCACCTTGGAGAAGCTTGTTCTTCTCCCTCTCCCCCCGGAGCTCAGCTGTAAACCTCTCCTGGCTGGTTATACGCGCCGCCTGCAGCTCCTCGTAATCTTTTTGAAGGAGTTTCTTCTGCTTCCTCTTGATACTATTCCTCACCTGAGTGGCAGTCTTTGTGGATCTGACAGTTTCTGCATCCCCGTACTTTTGCAGCCTCTCTAGCTCTTTCCTTGTTTCCTTTTCCCTCTTAATGTACATTTCTTTCAGGGATTTCTGGTTATCCAGCTGTTTTCTTGTCTCATCCAACTCTTGGCTGAGTAGGATTCTCCTGGTTTTCTCACGAAAACAGTTGGCCCTCTCTCTACCCAGCAGGTCATTAAGCGCCTTAACTTCTTGACGAAGCGCTTCGCACTCCATCAAGTCGTTCTGCAGAGTCCTGCCTCTGACCTGCCGTCTAAAGGTCCTCTTGTTTACTCTTGACTTCCTCACTTGCCGCATTTTCTTTGGCTGGTAGGATCAGTCTCAAAGTAATGCTGTAGTTGGTCTCTGATGAACAGGTGTGGTCTGCATCAGTGGTCTGCCTGGTCTGTTATCTCTTGAAGCTTGAAGGCCGCGTTCTATTTTGCTTTGATCTTTAGAGTTCCACGGTTCCATTTCTTCTTCTCTTCTCTTTTTTTCTGCATGTTTACATTCAAAATCGCAATCTGGGATTCAAATGTGAACAAAAGCGCTTCCCCACTAACAACATTCAAAATAGGTCAAGCGTTAAATATTAGATGAAACAATACTTTGTGAAATAATTTAAGAAATTATTAAAACTTAGCTCGTTATAATGAAATGTTATTCAACATTTGTATTTCATATATTTATATATTTTATAATATATTATAGGACTTCATAATAGAAATTAGTGAACTCAGTATATCAGCTACTAATTGTAAAAAAAAAAAAAAAAAACTGCAATAGAAATGCTATTAAGTATATATGGATCATATTCATATAGTGATGGAGAGATCCAGGACACCCCCTACTCTTTAGTAGATCATGGGATCTTTAATGACCTCAGTTTAACGTCTCACTCGCACTGCGTCCCCGTACTGGGATTTGATTAGGACCAGAGGGAAGACTACTGGCCCACCAACACAGCTTAGTTTTCCCAGCAGGTCTCCCATCCAGGTACTAGCCAAGGACTCACCTGCTTAGCTTCGGTCATTTAGCAGAAACAGGGTACATGTCGGTGTGGCTGCTGGCATATGTAAGAGGCATTGAAGAGAATGCCATAATACAGGATATAATTTAATAACACAAAAAGCACAATACTAACAATATAGAAGTAATATAGTGTTACTACATATTGATATAAATAATATAATGCACTGTTAAATAAAATAGTGTTAGATATGTTACTATCACTACTCCCTAGTTATAATAATATTGGTAACATGAACCAGGGACGAGTCGGTCAAAATGTCTTCCATGAAAAGGCCTGTTGCTAGTTTTGCTTTAGTAAATGGTCTGAAGACTTCTTCCACCACTGCAAGTTTCCCAGAAAGTAATTCCACTGTGTGAGCTGTGCTGAGCTGCAGTGGTGGGATAGAAACACAAAAAGGGAGTTTCATACTAAAAAAGACTGGAACTTGTTCGTTGGAAGGGATCTTTTAATGGCCAGTTTGAACAGGAGGGGTTATTACAGCTAGCAGACAAACCTGTTTCAGTGCCCATATGGGAATCTGACTACTGTTTTAAGACAGCCTTGAAAATCCTTAAAGTAAATCTCTTGTATGGATGTCAAAAAGTCTGCTGTAAAGGCCTACTAGGTAGGGACCTTCATCCACATCGTCTTGGTAGAAGTCCTTCGAGATCAGTGCAGATTCCTAATGCACTCTGCACAATGGCCATTAGGGGGCACTATTGTACCACATGTATGTAAAGTCAGTCCTTCTCTGCGCCCTACTTTGCTAACTCCTAAAAAGGAACAATGAGCTCATATCTAAACTCTTGATAATGCAGAACAAATGTTGCTGTGGGAATGTGAGGAATCCTAACCTCGTTCTGACTCTGACTTAATCTGAGCGCCGCTCCGACATCACTCAACATAACAAGGTTTGTTAACCATCCTAGGGGGCCTGGAGGATTTGTGAGGATTTTATATGAATGTCTCATGAGTCTAGACGTCATGTTCAATGTCCTCACGCCTATTTGAATTTAGTTTGTGTGAGAGGCTGTTGTTCAGGCTTTCACACTTTTACTTGTCAATTGTGAATTCACAGTCAACATCAAATTTAGATTGCTGGAAATGGACCTGCATGAATAAAATCATGGAGTCTACAAATGAAGAAATAATATCCTTTTGCACAGTCACCCTAGGCCTGAATAGGAAGTGTCAATACACTCCACTCCTTAGTGAGTGACTCAAACACAAAGCGGGTATCTCAGTGAGGAAAGAACTCTGACTGGGATCCCTGTTCAGCCTCATGTGAAGGTCAGCTCTCAGCTCCGCAGCGCCTCCATATCTCGTCTAGTCCTTCCGTTTTGTCTGAATCCCCTCCAGACTTTGCTGTGCCTGAGCTGAACCTCACTGAAGGGCAAGGATGACGATGTGACGATGGAAAAGGAGCAAGGACCAAAAATGGTCCTGCAGTATGTGCCTGTTTCTGGTGACTAATGACACACACACACACACACACACACTAACACACACACATTACAACAGAAATAGCCTAGTTTTTCAGACAAGACCTAAATGCAGGACTAAATCCTACTAATCCTATCCTGTGTGTAAAGGAGTTTGTTTGCTTTACTAACATGCATGAACAGGGTAGGCAGTGATTAAAGTGATTGAGGAAGAGTAGCTGCTACCTTAGTGGCAGCTAATGGGGCTCAAATAAAGACAAAAGAGTTGTTGACATTTTGGGAAATATGCTTATCCGCTTTCTTGGCAAAAGTTAAATGAGAAGATCAATACATGTGTCATGTCTGTAAGTTAAATATTAAGCTAGAGCCAGAAGACTGTTAGCTTAGACGAGCCTATTTCTAGAAGATAATTAATGAACAAGTTATGTCTTGTTTGTTTAATCCATAAGTATAAAACCAACAATTTCTGATTTTACGGGAGGTTAAGTGCTGGATTATTTCTTGGCCGGGCGCAGAGACTTTCAGGAGAGTTTCCAGGAACTCCAGAAAATGTGACACAGTTAATAGTTAATTAGCGAGTGAGGTGCTGGTAGAAATATTTTTTTACCTTTGGACAGAGCCAGGCTAGCTGTTTCCCCCTGCTTCCAGTCTTTATGCTACGCTAAGCTAACCATCTCTTGGATTTAGCTTCACGTCTAGCGTACAGAACTGCGAGTGGTATCAATCTCACTCTCGGCAAGAAAGTGAGCTAATTTCCCAAAATGTAAAACTATTCCTTTAAAGGGAATGTTCTCAAATCAGAAAGTGGAATCCTCACAACAGCCAATGCGTATCCTGTCAAAAAAGACAGTAAACCTGTAATACACCCAATAATTCGTTGTAGTTGGATGTAGGATAAGAGCGTCCACTAAATGCCTGACGGAGCCTGTGTAGAATACACGTGGAGGACTGAGCGGAGCAAACACACTTCGTGATGATTAAAACAGTGACTTCTGTGTGGTTTACTCTGTCGCATGCTGCTCTCTTGACAACCTAAATGAAGAAATGGATTATCAACATTGAATTGCACATACTGCCAACCACACCCTCACTCACACTCACACACACACACACACACACACCAAACTACACACTGACCAGTGTGACTGATGTATGAGGGTGTGGTGCCTAACACCCTGTGTGTTACTCTGAAAACGGAAGTGTGCTTGGGAGGCACATGTTGTCTGTGTGAGTGTGTTTAGGCAGGGTGTAATCTAGTTCATGTGATGGTCGGGGTCTGTTCAGAACTACAGGAGCTATAGCACTTTTTTGTGACCTTCCACATTCTGAAGAAAGGATTGCAAGAGACAGAATAAAATGAGAGCACGATGACTTTAGGCCTCTATGAAAATAGAGCTCAGAGTGAAAGTGAGTGCACGCAGAGATGGGTGGGGTTGACAACAGGTTCTTTAAAAACTAATATAGTCACACATTTCAGATAGTGTCAAGTAAAAGCTGTCAGTCATGGAGCTTTTTAATAGATCAATTTATAACTAGTCCAACCATTGTGGTATTCATAATGTACTACATGGTAAACTCCATCCATCCACTGCTCTGAGCATCACTAGTTATAAACTGATCCATTAAAAAGCTCCATGACTGACAGCTTTTACTTGACACTATCTGAAATGTGTGACTATATTACTTTATAACCCAGATTTGCACTACATACAATGTTAACTTCTGATTCTGACTTTTTGTATATCTTTATGTATTATTCGTATATTACTTGTTGTGAGAGAGGAAAAAGAATAATACTAGTAATTTATATGTAAAAAAACAAAAACTATCTGGGGGAAATATAAGGAAAAAAGGGTCTCCACATACAGAACAAAGAAGACAAAATGTGTTCTGAGGAAAACCTCGTCATGTCATCGTGAGCAGCAAAGTATTCTCTGTATGGAAGAGTGCGACCGGCTCTGGCCAGGTTTGGTAGCTGTTTACATTTCAGTCATTTTCTCTATGTGTCGTCTCCGCTCTAAACAGTGCGGCTTCCTAGTTACCGTACAACACACCTCTAATAAGACCAGGGCAGCGTGTGTGTGTGTGTGTGTGTGTGTGTGTGTGTTCATTTCAAAACACATACATTTTTTTTTTTAAACAAAGCTCAGACCAAGTCCCTTCAATATATAGGTCTGATACCGAACTTAAATATTCATGGTACATGATTATTCAAGATGGCAAATGAAATCGTCAGCACTCACAAATAGTATATAATACTTTTTAATGATGCACAGCAGCAGAAAGAAACAGAGGCGGTTTTTTTGTGATTTTTGGGTCGGCACCCATCATACTTTAAAGACATTGGAGTTGAGCACTCCCATTCCTCTGTTGACATGATTATTCAAGCCCTGCCTGTCAAAACTTGAGGCTTCTCAAGTCAAGAGTCGAGTCTTTACGGAGTGCTGTCTCAAGTTAGTCAAGTCTCAAATCCATATTTTTGTGACTTGAAGGATAAATCTAGTGTTTTTCTTACTGTTAACAAACCAACGTGTTGTGTGTGTATATCTTCTTCCTCTGAGCCACAGAGCTCCGTTGTTGTTGTTGTTGTTATTAAAACACATCAGTGAGCCTCACTGTTGCCCTGGGTGACATGTTCCTCCATCACCATGAACACACACACTGTAGTTTATTCTGACTCAGTCCCACACACACCGTCCTGCTGCCCCAAACACTCACTACAGCACCACATGTGGATTCATCCGCCGCTGAAAATAGTCCCCAGCAGATGCACCGTTTCCTCCTGTTTGAGTAACGTTTGATAAAAGCTACAGTGAGCAGCTGTTTTATGAAACTTTTTTTTAAATGAAACAAATGTTTGTGAGCTGCTTTTGAAGATGTATGCCTTCAGTTGGAACCAGTGGGCTTCAGGTAGGCAAGTTGGGAAGTATTGAGAGACGGACTAACACAATATTGGTTTTGGTCTTTTCGTGGGATTTGTTGGCAATAAGAAAAACTATAGAATAACGAAAGGCCTTAACTTTTAAGTATGCCACAAGTCCAGGCCTGAGCTCTCAGTCAAACAGCTCTGAATGACAGTCACAAAGAGACAGCATGTGTGTACATGTGTGAGCATGTGGATGCTGTGAGTCTCTCACTGCTATGGATGATGTTATGCATTTTGCAATTTAAAGGAGATTTGTTCTATTACTTAAAGCAGGAGAAGCACAGAATTAGATGATCAAAAAGACACGAGAGAGTATCTGGAGGATGAAGGATGGCACACAGCTGTAGTGTGTCAGATTGTGTAACATAGGGGGGGAATTTTTGCTGAGTGGGCATTTGGTGCCCATACTGTTAATCAGGAAGTGAAAATAAAGTGCTGACAAGGAGACCAAGGCCAAGAAAAACAAACAAATGAGTATGATTCATTCTTCCTTACCATCTTCTTTATTACTTGTTCTGGGGGGTTTTTTTCTCTCTCTCAGTTGAGATTCTTGCACATCACATCACTATAGTGGCCTCTCATATCAGCCACCGTTTTAGAGGTCTGAGGTTGAGTGAAGCTACAGTATAAGACCTCTAGGGGAAAAATCTGACTTAGATTTAGCTATGTTTGAAGTAAACTGTAGATAGGAAGCTTATCTTAGTACCCAACCATGTTTCCTGAATTCACTTGAGACGTGTCTACTGTACCCCCCACTCCCAGTTTCAATTTTGTTTTATTGGCATGACAAGTACGTTCATGTGTTGCCAAAGCAGAGGTAGGAATAGGACATAAAAATAAAAGACATTAAATAGAATCCGGGGGAGACAAGAGACAATAAATACAAAGACAATAAATCACCTACAACATATGATAAATGTATATTATATATTATGTACTGTATATTAAATCATGTAATTCTGCAGTACTTTCATCTCTCTGTCTCACTGTCCGTGTGTGTCTGTCTCTCTCTGCAGGTCTTGTCTCTGCAGGTCTGTGTGTCAGGCTCAACTGCTTCAGTAATGAGATCATATGATGTCATGCAGTTCATGCGGGAGCAGCCTTCCCATCCGTCTGGCTGAATCCTGGTGTGTGTGGGTGTGTGTGTGTGTGTGTGTGTGAGAGAGAGAGAGTATAAATATAGATTATATAGGGCCTAACTGGACACAAGTCAACCCACTACTAATTGTTAATCTAATAAGATAAACATTTTCAATAACAATGTAATTCTATAAGGGTAACTTCCTCTCTCTTTATGTCTCTGCTCGGCATTCACTTCTGTCCATTAGCGTTTTTATCCAGAAGAATTACTCCATTAGACAGTGCATTACTCCACCAGATCTCCCAGTCTCAGTTGCACAGCATCCTTCTGTTCGTTTCATCCAAGTTCTAATTCAAATCAAACCCTCAACTCGTCCTTTAGGTTTCATTTTCTGACACAATCAGTCATGTAATTTTTATTCTATTTTTAATTCCTCTCCTTCTAAACAGTCTGTTCCTGATTTTAGTTTTTTTTAAACAGCTCTTGTAAGGCTGTACTTTGGCGCAACAGTGCTTTGTGCTAAATACTGTCTGCATGCTAACATGCTGATTTTTAGCATGTTAACCATGTTCACCATCTTAGTTTAGTGTGTTAGCATGCTAACATTGGCTAAGTAGCACTAAACACAGAGTACAGCTCAGGCATTAGGTTTGCAGGTCTTTGGTCATAAATCAAAGTATTGGACAAACTGAATGTGGAGGTGAACAGTCAGCTGCAGAGCGGGGGAGGTGGGGGAGTGGCTCAGGTGAGCCGTGTCAGGCAGAGCTCAGTAGCACAGCTGCGTCTTGTGAACTCATTATGCTCTCCTCTTTAAAAGCAGTAGTGTGAACATTGCACTGCTTGGATGCTGAGGAGAAACAGCTCGAGCGACGCCACTAGCCAGGCAGACCAGAGGTGGAGGTCGAGCCGGATCAGAGACTGTGTGTGTGTATTGTGTGTGTGTGTGAGCAGGGGAAATAATAAAGGTCATTACCAACTGTGTTACGGTGTCTGCCTTCAGGCCAAGGGACCCACAGTAGCTAAGTCTTGCTACACTGAACTTTTGACCCGATGATGGCGATAGAGAAAAAAGTTAATGGTCACCAGTTCAGTTCTTTACTGTCCTACTGGGGGAAATTCAGCTTGCAGCAGAGCACAGATAAACAATGACAGCACACACATGACAGTACAACAATAAATAATATAGAAGTATTACAGTTTCATGACAATGCATCCAACAGCTGGTGAGACATTTCACTCAAAACAACAAATGTGAACCTCGTGGTGTCACTAGAGGAAAAGATCACCAGTAGGATTCATCCTCCAAGGACCATGCATGTCATTTCATTGCAATCCATTTGTTGAGATATTTTAGTCTGGGCCAAAGTGGCGGACCAACTGACCGACATCGCCATCCATAGCGTCATGCAGCTAGCAGGGCTAAAAAGATGACTGAGGAGAGGCAGAAGGAGCAGAGGGGATGATTCGATGAAGAAGGAGAGGGGTGAGGTGTCGAGCCAAAGAGACAGATCATGAGAGTCAACCGGAAAACAGGCTTTCTCTTTCTCTCACTCACACACACACACACACACACACACACACACACACACACACACACGCATACTTATCCCTGCATCTTGCAGTAACACAAACACACACAGTCACACACTTACGCACACAAGGAATGCATCATTTTCACATACTTTCGGCCGCGTTCATCTGGGGTGACATCATTATTTGTTTCCTTCAACATCTGTTTCCAGTGAATCCAGTCCAGATGCAGGTGAAGAGGGCTGCTGTCACCTTATATTTCATCATGTGAAATACACGCTCAAACACACACACACACACACACACGGCAGATGAGTCACACAGGTGGGATGTGTTCATGAGTGTGTGTACGGTACCTGTGTTTTTCTGCAGCAGTGATGTAATGCACACGATTCACACAGTGTCACCTGGATGAGCAAGAGGAGCCTCTCTCTCTCTCTCACACACACACACACACTTAGGCACAGTCATTCACACTTAACTGACAAGTCAGTGAGCCTGTAGGGTCATGATGATGTCAGTGGGATCAGACTCTGAAACACTACGCTACATGCCCCAGAGGGGTGTGTGTGTGTGTGTGTGTGTGTGTGTTTGTTTATACAAGTCTGACCCCGTGCATATGTGTGTATGTATTTGTGTATATGCACACTTAACAGACTTTTGCCTTGATGCACATTTTGTGAGCACATATAAAAGCAACAACAGGAATCCGGAAGATCTAGCGCAAGAAAACTTGATTTAGGGGAGGAAAGAAGGGGCAGATGGAGGGAGGGAGGGTGAGAGGGAGATCAGTCATTCAAAGCTGCTCTCTCTCCACATTCCTCCCCCCTTATATGGACAAAACTACTGGAGCTCATCTCTTCATCTCTATACCACACACACACACACACACACACACGAACGCAGAAGCCACCAAACTACAAACAGTTAGGGGTTCTTTATCTTTTTCAGCCCCTGACCCAAATTTAAGAAATGCCGTAGAATCCAGTCTAATGAGAGTATATTGCCCTTGTCATGTGGCCACACTGCAAAAACCCACCCACAACACCTTTTTGCACCCTGACTTGAGGCACTGATATCCATCTCTCTGCGTCGCTGCAAGTCAGTGTTTGTTTGCTTTGCTCTTTTCCTCCGTCGGTCTGTTTGGCCTGTTCGCCGCCGTTCTCAAGCCTCCTCTCTGTTTAGATGAGTTCAAGAGAGTAGAAGACCCAAGAGAGGCACGCTGGTCACGAGGGAACCCAGCAGTGCTTGCTTGGGTCAAGAGCCAGAGAAATAGAAAAAATAAGAAGGGTAGGAACACAATGAGGGGGTGGTGGTGGTGGTGGTGGTCTGGGGAAGGGGGTGTACATGCAGGCTGAAAGAGACAGAAACAGAGTTTGTGAGAGGAGGCAAAGACAGACAGGCAGAGAAAGAGGGGCAGAGAGAAAGGAAGGGAGAGCTTACCTTAAAAGGCTGTGTTTGTAGATGGAGAAGGGCGTCAGTGTTTAAATGTACTTGTATATGTGCATTCCCAGGTTGTTTAATGTCCCCAACCTATATTAACAGATGGGTGGGATTAAGAAGCTTTAAAGAGCAGAATATAGACAAAACTTCAGAGGGGATTCAGTCGGAGAGAGACAACCCTGCTCAGAGCTGGACTCACGTTACTTACATTACTTTCCAGTCTACATATTAGTGATGATGGAGGAGTTGTATGTTTGATTGTAGGGTATGTGTGTGTGTGTGTGTGTGTGTGCTGGCCAAAATGGCCAGTAGCTACTAGCAATGGATTCCTGTAGTCTGATTCATTCAGCTCAGTCAAGTCTCCTTTTAAAGACTGTGAATGTGTTGTCTTGATGCTGACACCCCTGTCTAATTTCAATATCCACTTGGAATGCACACACACACACACACACACACACACGCCAGTTACTGATAGACTGGCCTCCTCATGAACAGCTATTGTACTTTTACTGTAACTCACTCGCATGTGCTGATTACATGAACACAGACACACACTCATCCTGCCTCGGCCCCATGTACTCATTACCCAACAGGAACTGAAGATCTGGGAATAGGTCCAGGTTTCTCTCTCTCTCAGTTTGTCAGCTCTGCTCTCCTCCAATCTGAGTGATTTTCTTAATATGGCCAGAGAGGGAGTGCAAAGTGAAAGCGAGAGCTGGACGTTAGAGCAGAGTTACCAAAGTAGCTAAAATGTCGGGCAGGCCGTCTATCTTCTCACCTCCCTGTCCAAACTAGACCTGATTCAAAGTGTTTGTTTAATCTACACAGTGTACACGGGTTTGCTACTTAGGACTACGCAGTGATCGCCAAAAGGTTTAGACAATCAAAAGTTTTATTTACTTTCACAACCAACCTCAAACTACTGTTTGATCTATTCTCAATCCCCCTTTTCTTTACATCTAAATCAATCAATATTGGAAGAGCTATGTAAATGGAAAACTTGCATTTTTTGAGTAACTCAACGTAGATAATGAGTTTTATTATCATTTCATGCATACAACTATGCCCCAGGCACCACAAATTAAAGGTACCCTGTGGGGTTTTTCTTTTAAACAAAGAAAGTTATGTTTACATTCAGCGTTTCACACCAAAACACATGTGTTGAATTTCCTTCCTCATAGAACATTTGAAAAACCAGTTTTTGGAATATAATTTTAAAGGCACCCTGTGGAGTTTTTTTTTTTTTTCATTTTTTACCGACATTAGTGCTATGGGTCCCCATTTTGTTTGTATTGTTCAAGCGCACAAGGACGCAGATGTAACACGATTCACATGCTGCCAGTGGTTTCACAATTATTCCTAAGCAAGTAAATATAAAACACGTTTGTTAAAATACACACAATGCATTTTGGTAAGAAACACTGAACAATATGTAGGCCTAACTTTAGTTTGTTTACCCCACAGGGCACCTTTCAATCCTGCATTGTTTACATCCGTTGTTTACTTGTTTACTTGCTAGCAGTCTTCTTCCTTCCTGCCTTTGCTGACACGTTGCTGCATTTCTTGGCACATTCATGTGCGTCCTTGCGCAGGTTCGCAGAAGGGAACCTGCTTTACCTCATAAAACCCAATGAAATGAAGCAATGTCAACCTTTGACCCCTAACCACGGGTTGTGGCCTTTATGTGGACATGAGTTATGAGCAGTTCAACCAAAGAGCAAATTTTCCTTCTTTTTAGATCCAGAGAAGGAAAAATATCCACTACTTCACAAAAAACGAATTCGAGAAAAGTCAGAAAACGGTACCTGAAGATCTTACAGTAACATATATTTGGCTCTTTCTATATGTTTCATTATATGTTCTTTAAATACACATCTGACCTGGGCTTGACATTTCTGAATGGGGGTTTATGTGTTTTAGATGTAACAGAAGTAATCTGGACCACATCTCCATCCACATAGGGTCCATTTTTGTCTTTCTTTTCAGGATTTTCTCATAATATGCACCGAAAAAGGGGAGACCAGACAATGTAGCCACATACTGTCTGTGTGAGTGTGTGTGTGTGTGTGTGTGTGTGTGTGTGTGTGTGTGTGTAGTTGAGACCAGGTGAAGTCACCTAGCTGTTTTCTGTTTAGTCACCTTGCTGTGCCTTCGGCTCTGACCAGCAGGTTTGACTATAGCTGGCATCCAGACACACACACACACACACATATACACACACACACATATACACACACACACACGCACACACACACGCACACGCACACACACACACACACACACACACACAAACATATGTACAGTAGCCTACATGCAGAGGGTTTTCCCAGAAGACAACCCCTGCAAGGGATATTAACACATTTTCCACGACGTACAGCGCACATACAGTATATGCTGGACACTAAACCACACACGCATATTGTACTCATGCACATCCACCAACACACGCACACACACACACACACACACACTACACTTGCAAACATCTCATTATTCCTGAAGTTCTGACGTCGTGAGTGTGTGTGACTCATCCTGAGGCAGACATTAGAGTCTGCTGCTCGGTGAGTCAGTCTGATTACTCTGCTCAGGCCTGACTGTGTTTTATAACCTCAAATCCTCACAGTACAGTTTACTGTGCTTGTGGTAAGAGTTGATGCCACATATTAAGTGCGTTGAAGGAGTGTATGTGCAGGTGCAGGAAGTTTTAAGTGGTGGTTTGTGCTGTAATGACAATGAGCTCTTGTTCTGTAGCGGTGTGGCTGTGTTTGTCTGTCTTGTTGCTTGTGCAGAAGATTGCATAGAGGTTTTACTGTTCAGTTCATCTCAGCTAAGAGTATTACTATGGGAGCCCAGGAGGCCTAAAAATGTTAAATGATGTCCACGACACCGAGAAGGCTCAACAGTGTGTGCCAGCGTCCCAGAACCACGCCCCTCCAAAGCAGGCTAACACTGGCTACCTGTGTTAGCCAGTGACCAGGCTTCATACAGCGAAGACATACGTTTCCAAAGCGTATTACCAGGGAAGCCAGCTCGCTAAATATTTTTTTGAAAAACAAGCTAAAAACTTCTCTCTTCGCTTTAGCCTTTAATCAGCTGTGACTCTCCTGAAACAAGCCGGAAACTCTGCACTAAAAGAAT
Source organism: Siniperca chuatsi (assembly GCF_020085105.1). Lineage (NCBI taxonomy): Eukaryota > Metazoa > Chordata > Actinopteri > Centrarchiformes > Sinipercidae > Siniperca > Siniperca chuatsi. The sequence goes on from NC_058051.1 coordinate 1,997,536, forward strand.
CTTTTAAAATGCTGCATTTTACGTGATTTTATGCATTCTATGTATTCTATTTTTTAACTTTATTTTTATTATTATTATTTAGTGGGTTTTATTTCCATCAAATGTTATGTATTCTATTTTTTATCTTTATTTGAATTCTATTTTTACTCTTATTATCAAGAGGGTTTTATTTTCCATCTTATTTGACCTTAATTATGGCTTTCTAACCCTGTTTTTATGTTCATTCTGTGTCTTTCATGCGAGGCACTCGGTGCATGTAATTTCTTTGTTGTAAAGCACTTTGAGCTGCATTTCTTGTATGAAAGGTGCTATACAAATAAAGTTCATTATTATTATCATATAGCTTTAACATGGCTAAGAAAACTAACTTATATAGACAATCTTGCTAACCTCTTTGAGCTAGTTTAGCGAATACCTAACATGCCATGATTCAGTTTGAGCACTTCTGAATTTTAAAAGCCTGAAACCATTCAAGCTTTAGGTACGTCATCCTTTATAAAAGGTTCAGGTTTTTTAAACTGTTTCTGTTTTGAAGCTGTAACTAATGGCTTTATTAATGGTTTGTAAATCATTTACAAATGCTTTACACATCAGTTATGAGTTATTAATAAAAACAACTTTTATTTTGGCAGGTTAGGGTTAGGGTTAGTTATAAATGCCTTGCTAGAAAGTGGTACCAGTCTTGGAGAGTTCGGAGTTACTGTCACGTCATCGTTATGTGTTGGCTCACTGTCACCTCATTTTGGTCACATGTAGCTGCTCTGTGGCCGTCCCTCAACCCCTCAGCCCTCTTTTCTTTAAATGCTGTTTCTGTGTAACTGGTTCGTCTGCCTCAGCTGGTCATAAAAGCCACTCCATATTTCACATGTCTAAATATGGACTCCATTCCATTTAATGAGTAACGGTTTTCCATATTTACTCCACTTTGTCATATGGGAGCCACTTTTATGTGCACATGTGAGCGCCTTTGAGCTCGAGTCAGATGTGGGGATGAGAGAGCAAGGAATGCGAGTAAACAGACATATTTGTTTAATTACCTGCAAGTGGGACTTAATGTGCTGTTTATGGGTCTAATCTAAGTGCTCAGGCCTCGCGTCTGTGTGCAGTCATGTTGGCAGCATGTAGCAGCATGTATGTTTAAATTTAGCTCAATCATATGTGTGTGTGAAGGATACCACGAGGATGATTTTAGACAGTCTCCTCCATCACTTCCTGTTAAACAATTTCCCACTTTAGCTGCTTAACTGGCTAACAGAGAGAAGCTTTGTTATGAGGCTGTCAGCTGGGCCCTAACGCCCAGATTTTCATCCCCCTTTGCACATCAAAACAGGTACACTCTTCTTCCCAGGCTTAGCCTAATGTCCAATAATGTACAGTGTGACATATTGATAAATAATAAGTGCTCCACATTTTAACAACTTTTTACAATGCAATTACCCAAAGTAGGGTGGCTCTTTTATCTACATTTTTAAATAAGTGACACCGTAATTAATTTCATTGCAATGTTGTCCCATTTCTCCAGTCTTGTTACCCAGTAACAACATTACTGTACCTTGTAATTATTAAAATGGTATTCAGTAATTTATCAAATACTTGCACTGGTATTTCTAAAGTTGTGACACCCTTAGTCCCTCACATCCTCTCTTCTTTGCTTTTGCTTTCATGTTTCTCCCAGTATTTATGTACTTCAAGATTACACTGTAGTTTGCGGGCTGAAATCTAAAGCATTACATAGCATCAAATAGATAAAGTTACCTGAGGGAGTGTGAAGTAGTCTCAAACGACCAGCTCTGCAGCGTACTCCATAGTGTTTTTGTATCAACAGTAACAGGATGATCTTTCTCTTGTGGCAACTTTGTGCCAAATAGCCCAGATCAGAGAGAAAATCCACTGGGTTTCTTTTACAACTCTGTAGCCAATTCTCAGAAACATCCTAATCTCTGTTATCGCTCTTTAGTTTTCCAGAATTTTATCACATACTTTCATTATGTGCAATTCTTTGTCTCTCGCGTTATAACATGTTCATCTCTTGACTATCAGCTTTCGATCTCCACCGCAAAAGTCCTTTAGCTTCGCCTTTATCACATTCTGAAAGCTATCGGAGCAGACATTCATGCTGTCTCGCTCTGAGATCTCGTGCTTGGTTTTCACACAAAACAGTGGAGGTAATCATATTTCTCAGCAGAAATCAGAACCATATACAGTGGTAGATGAATGATGAATCACCCCGATGGGATTTTTTCAAGTTCAATATCTTCTCTTTTCTTTTTATTTCTGGTGCGTATGTTGTTTGCCACATGCAGCAGGTCAAATACAGAAATGTTGACGTTCACAATAGATGACCTGCATATTCATGAAACTTATAGGCCTATATAGGAACCGCCGCTGCTTCATTTTCGGTTTAATATGAGTTTAAGAGTAACGCCTGCCTAGCAGCAGCTAAATCAATCGAAGTTTACTTTCTTAAACTTAGTTCCACCCGGTACCGTGAATCATAAACAGTTTACTGCACATTAAACTTAATTTTCATACTGAATGTGGGGGGTTGAAGCTCGACGATTGCCTTGGCTTTACTCGTGTACGTTAAATTGAGAAGGAAAAACTTCCACAGGACTCCAATGTAAAAAAAGACAAAACAAAGTATTATTATTCCACAGTTTTGTATCTTCTTACAGGAGCAGGCTATTCAAAGTTGACATTTATTTGTGTTGTTTACAACACTTATGCTTTGTGATTATTGTATTTTTAATATATAGCACGACTTAGGGAAAATTAAATATACAAAGGTGCTTTAAAGTGTCTTCAGCGCCACAGACAGACAACGTTAAGAAGCTCTCAATGGCATGGGCGTGCTGTGGGAGACGCGTGTGCTCTTCTTCTAAGATCAGTGGTTGTGGGGAAAGGAGGCCCTGATTGCTGCTGAGAAATTTTTGGGACATCCAACACTTAATTTCTGATAGACAAGATAGTAGGTGGTGTAAGTTGCCGTCTTCACATCCACATTAACAATGGTGGCGAACGCTGCTGCAGCAGAGCGCAGTGGTGTGCCTGGAATTTGTCACAACATTATAATGTTTATTTGTTCTGCTTTATCTGTCTTCCGCTCAATTAAATAAAAAGGAGTATGTGTGTGTGTGTGTGTGTGTGTGTGTGTGTGTGTGTGTGTGTGTGTGTGTGTGTGTGTGTGTGTGTGTGTTCACCCCAACAAATAAGCCTCTGGTGATGTAACTTCAACAAGCTGCATACAGATGATGTCACTGACCGACTGGACGAGCTCACAACCACAATGGCAAACATCTGGCTCCTATTAATACTCACTGATTCACACACACACACACACACACACACACACACACATAGAAAAATTAATCGAGGTTAAGGGGACGAGTTGATGACTACAAGTTTTATAGTATTTTCATAAAGATCCATCAGCTCCTTCCCCCTCTCTCCTCCTCTTCCTTCAGTCTGTTAAGCCTTCTCACCATCTTTTCTCCGTTCTTCATCCCCTCTCCCTGCCTCCTCCACTCCTCTGTCTATTCTTCTCCTTCTTTCGTCTCTCTTTGCTCCACACTGCAGCCTCCCCTCTCACACAAAGAACTATGGGTACTTTAAATTTCCGAGGAGACTACAGAGACATTAAAGGAGTAGCTCAGCATTTTAGAAAATATATATATTCACTTTCTTGCCGAGAGTTAGATGAGAAGATGAGAAGATCAATACCCCTCTCAGGTCTGTGCAGTGGATATGAAGCTGTAACCAGCAGCTGGTTATCTTAGCTTAGCGTAAAGAGTGGAAACAGCTAGCCTGGCTCTGTCCGAAGGTAAAGACCAGTGAAGACGATGTTGAAGACACATCTACAGTAGCAAAGTCGTCTCCACCGCGTGGACTTTGTTGCTCTAAAATAACATCACCTGACTTCCTACTTTGCTCTCTTCATAATTACTACGGCCACTAGAGGGCGCTGTCACTTTAACGTAAACACGTCGTTTTGGGGCACTGGCTGAAACGACTGATGCTGTCGTTCTTCTTGGGAAGACAGTCTCAACACATTATATCTTGTTTGTTAGAACGGAGGTATGAAAACAACACACGGGAGGTTATGTGCGGGACTCTTTCTTGGCCAGGTGCAGTGACTTGCCAGCGTCTCCGCTGGCTGACATGTTTACTTCGATTAGTTTGAGTTTGAGTCAGAATTTTAACAGCTTGAAACAGACAGGTTTATAAAGTTATGTGCTTTGAGTTGGATGAGAAGATCGACTCTCATGTTGCACCTAAATATGAAACTAAAACCAGTAGGTGATTAGCTTAGCTTAGCATAAAGCCTGGAAACAGCCTGGCTCTGTCCACAGTTAAAATCTTACTAAGGAGTCTCATCTAACTCTCGGCAAGAAAGATTTTTTTTTAAATGTCAAACTATTCCTTTGAGGTTTCTATAAATCACATTCAAAGTTCCTTAAGAAATATTATGATGTAGTTACAGGGATATTCAAAAGATGTTCCTAAAGTCTTCTCCAATCTGTAATCTCTCTTTACTCTCCTCCACTCTCACTTTAACCTCCCCCACTGCCTCCCCTCTCCTCCCTCCATCCTCCCACTAGACTGATGAACTGTAAGTAGAGGGCACAGCAGAGGCCGAACATTCCTGTTTCCTGAGCCAATGCTCAGCTGGAGAGCACACACACACACACACACACACACACACACACACAGGCACACACACACACACACACACACACACACACACACACCCTCCCACCCCCTTGTTGAGTCAGAGCAAGGTTTGACAGAGAGAAACACAACTCCCCATGTTCACCAATCTGTCTGAACAATAACAGATAACAGGAAAGAGAGGACAGAGGGTGCAGAGAGATGTGGGGACCTACCTCTCTCTCTCACACACACGCGCGCGCGCGCGCGCGCGCACGCTCAGCACACACACAGAGAAAGACAAAGGGAGGGAGTGACGATGAACATCTATGCTCACACACACCCAGGGGTTAAATAAAAAGGAGATGGGTGAGATAGGGGCTCTGCACGGGCCGGTCACATCATACCTTTAAAATCCCGAAGGCGCGGTCATGACGTCACCCATGTAAAAAATAAAAAAAGAAGAGGCAGAGAGAGAGAGAGAGAGAGAGAGAGAGAGAGAGAGTAACACCCCCAGCACCTCTTATGCTGTACCCGTTTACCAATTAAGGCTCTCCCGGTGGAGGACAGAGAGAGAGATCGAGGACACGCTGAGGTAGAAAAGAGCAAAAGAGCGGAGGGACTATCTCTTTCTTTCCTTTACGCCACCAGTTCAACCAATACACCCATTTCCCCCCACCAGGACTGCGCGTGGGGAGGGAGGTCCGGGACCTCGGTGCAGCACACACACACACACACACACTCACACACACCCTCTGTGACCACAGTAACTGCAGGCTGCTGCGCGCACTGACTGAGCGGACCGGAGAGACACCGGACACACGCACACTTGAAGATCGCAGGCTGCAACACACATGTAAGTTTTGTCCCGCCGTGGACGTGCTGCTGTCGGTGTGAGTGATGCTGCTTGACTTGAAATTTTCTTTCAGAGGGTTTGTTGAGTAAAAACTTCGTGTAAGTTGAGTGTTTGCGTCCAGATTCCCCGCTGTGAACGGGCGTCATGAAGGTTTCTGTCATGCGTGATAATGTGTGACAGCTCTGTGGGTCTGTTTGGACCGGAGGAGGGGGCCGACAGAGACCAGCGGTGCTGGGAGAGATTCTGGATCCGCTGCTCTCACCGGGTGCGGTGCTGTGCGGTGCGGTGCGGTGCGGTGCGGTGCGCCACGCCTCACGCACCACTGACCGTTCTGCTGTGTCTGAAGCTGTGGCGCTGGTTTACACGGGTCGGGTTGTGGACTCGGTGCCGTCGCACATATTTCGGTGCAGTTAGTGTGACAGTCTGACGCCGCGGTGCTCAGTCAGGGCGTCACGGCAGATGATGTAAACCTGGATGTACACCATCCATCCCGCGCCGTTCCTACACATAAAGTTTGTCTGGGCTGTCGCGCACGGGCACGCTCTTCCGCGTGCGCTGCAGCAGCAGCAGCAGCAGCAGCAGCGGACTGAAGCATCTCTCCGGTGTTACAATTAGGGGCTCCGCACCAAATAAGGTAATACACGGACACTGAGTGCACTGGAGTTTTTTACCGGGGGGCCGAGTGGTGGCCGCTTGCGCCCTCCGCCGCCGGGAGCGGGTCTCACACCGCAGGAGCTCCGGAGCTCAGGGCGTTTGAACATATTTAACTTGCTTTGATTGTTAACGCTCTGCTTCATGTAGAGGAGAAGCGGAGACTTTAAGACCCGGACATCCCATTAAGACATGTTTTATTTTTTACACCTACTATATGACATGTTTCATATGTATGAATCAAACGAGCAGCTGAAGTGGGTGTAATGTTGCATCTTTGGGGAGGGAACACCCTTCCAGGAAGCAGAGCACAAGTGGCACAGTGCCAGAAATGATTTAACACCTTTAAATTAAGATAATGTTTTTCCATATGTTCTTCAGTCAGGCTAACTGTTAGGACAACACCATGCTCAGTGATGGAGATGTATTATAATAAGTAAAATGATGACCTTTTTGCTGTAAAACTCAAAGGAAATAATGGACACAGGTACATTTTATGGTCTAATGGGGCAAAAGGAACCTGATCGAGTGGTTCAGGTCTTTTCCCTCTGATAGTGAGGAGGACAGTGAGCTTGAGGGCAGTGACAGTGAAGGAGAACAGATCCAACAATCAGGTCTGAGAGGCAGTTCTGTAGGTTTCACCAGACTAGAGCCAACCCACAAGAAAACACCCATTCTTGGTCCTTATAGAGTTCGATATTTCTTTGACCAAGCATGACCTATGTTTGCTATTTATCACAGTAGAACAGTATTTTGTGAACCGTAGGGTGGACTGGGGTGGAAGCATAAGAGATAGCGGAGAACAACATGTAACCATACAAATATACTGTGTTTCTTAGAAGGCAGAGTGCAGAAAATGTGACGCCCACGGTCCATCTCTGTTTCACCACCAAAGCAACAGCTTCCTGAGGTTCCACTCAGAGAAACCAGAAAATTAAGATATTATAGTTTATTGTAATATATGTTGCTTGTTTCCAAGTAATAATTGTTCTACAAAACTCTCCATCGTGGTGTTTTATACCAATATGGCAAACATTTGCCATATTTGGGTGGGGTTGATGCATTTTTTGATTGATACATTTTCAGAAGATGCCAATCTTCCAAAAAATATGGTGAAATATCCCCCCCCCCCAAGAAAACCTAAATCATGCAGTAGAGGGTAAAGAGCAACTTCAAGCATCATCTGTCATCTGACGGTTTGTGCATGATGTGGCCTGGGATGGGACTGCTGATATAATCGGTGTTCATGTGACTGGACCAATCGCTGCATCAGGTGAATCTCATACGATGAGTTTTATTACTGTCATGAACCGGTTAACCTGTCAAGCAGTGGAAGCAGTGATCATATCTTACCAGCACATTCTTCATTCAGTGTTTCTCCTCTCTTTTAAATTTCGTTGGTGATGAGAGTGAAAGACTGGAATCTGTCTCTTTTGTTCTCAAAGTGAATGTAACCAGTTGTTTCCAACCTTTTCTGGCAGGTGATTTCATACTGACGTCATAACATTCCTGTGCACCCTTCATCTAAAGCACAGTTGAGAAAAATGTGGGTTTTCAGATTGTAGGCTTTGGATGTTTATTGACTCTGTAGATTCGGCCAAAAGTTTGGGAGAGACTTCAGTGACTTGTTGCAGCTTCTTGGTGTCATAACACCTTGATAATAAAGAGGCGGAGAGAGGCGGGAAGAGAAAACGAAGAGGGTGCTGGCATAGAAAGTGTGTGAGATGTAAACATGTAGACCGAACCTGTCCTTATATGACACTTCTTGGCCTACGTTTACCCCACAAGTGCCACAAACACACACACACACACACACACACACACACACACACACACACACACAGGATATTAAGGGGAAAGCCATAACTTTGCTGTAATCTGTGCATCTGACTTGCTCTGTCTCCACACCAGTCTATATGTGTCTGTGTCATGTGGTTAGCGGCGCTGCATGCAGCGTTCGTCTAACTTCCTCTGCTCAGCTCTGCACTGCTCGGCTTGCGGCTGATGATGAGAAGCTGTTGGCATCGCAGGCTGGTAAAAGTAATAATAGTAATATCAGTGGGAGGAGAGGCCACATTCATCTCTACAATGAATCTAAACTACTCTAATTTAAATCTAATGCACGCCACAGGCTCTGAGGATCATCTCATGACATCACACTGTCTCAGGCTGCACTTATTTTCTCATTACGTCATTCTTACCTGACACAGAAACACCGAAGGGACAGTAGTGCCCTTAACTTTGCACTCCGCCCTTTGGGTTTCTTGTGATCCAGGAAATGAAACTTATACTACTGTTGCACTCGCTGTAAGCTCGATGTGAAATAACTGCAGGATTTAGGTCTGTTTCTCAGCTCAGTTACTCGGCTCAGTTTCCCAAAACCTTAATAACACAGAGGTCTGGCAGAGTTTATGATTAGTGACCTTTTGATCCCATATGTATCTGTGGTCGTCAACGGCGACCTTACTGACTCCACCTTCATCAAAGCCTGTGGGATCACGTCTTTGCATCCAGGACCTTCAGGCTTTGGAGTAGCTCTGCTACTACTACTTTTAAATGATATTATATTGTTAGGTGATCTTCCTTATGAGTTTTAGTGTATTTTCATCAGCGATGGAAGAAGTATTCAGATCCTTTACTTGAGTAAAAACTGAAATACCATAGTCTAAAAATACTAAAAGTAAAATTCCTGCATTCAAAATGTTACTTTAGCAAAAGTACAAAAGTATTATCAGCAAAATGTACTTAAAGTTTCCAAAGTTAAAGTGTTCATTATCTAGAAACATTAGAACAGCCAGTTCTAGGAACCTTATACACTACTGCGTAGTTTCATAGTAAAGCACCATAAGATAAGCATCATAGTTTATAAGCTCCTAATATGTTTTTCATGTCAAATCTGAAAAGTAACTAGCAACTACAGCTGTCACTTAGATGTAGTGGAGTAAAAAGTACAATATTATTATATTATAAAATGTTTCTGTAAATAATATTATATATGGTCTAGACCTGCTCTGTAAGAAAAGTGCAATGAGATAACTTCTGTTTGTGAACTGGCGCTATATAAATAAAATTGAATTGAATTGAAATATAATGGAGTGGAAGTATAAAGTGTAAATGAAAATACTCAAGTAAAGTACAAATACCACAAAATCGTACTGAAAAACAATACTTGAGGAAATGCTCTTAGTTACTTATCTCCACTGACTTTTATTTCCCTGTATATATATATATATATATATATATATATCAAACCTCAGACGTTGGGGTCATATGGTATGTATCTTAAGTACTAGCCCACTAGGATGCCCCACTATGAAATGAAATAACCGTATTGGTCAGTGTGAAGCTCCTCTAACTTGAAACAAACGTGAACACACACACATCAGCCATTATTTGATTAAGACAAATGAAAACATGTCAGTGACTATGAGCAATTTAAACACAGATTAAGTATTTAATTAATCCAATGAACGTTGTGAAAGCGTCCAGAATGAGTCCAGATTACAGACAAAGAGGAAGTGGATACATTTAGAAAAGCAAAGGTGCCAAGAGGTCATGAGAAGAGTGTGGTTTTCCAAAAAAGTAGCAGAGGAGCCAATTCAAAGAGAAAACTGAAAGATGTGGTACCATAAACAGTCACTAGAGGGAGCCAAACAACAAGCCAGAGAGATCAGTTTGATCTTGAGATCCTGAGACATTTTAATGTCTTTCTGTCCCCGCCCCGTGTTTTGTCTCCTGTTTATTTGGCAAATTCCATTGAAACAATAGGCCGCTTTCCCCAGTTTTCTCAGCTCTCACTTCCAGGCAACACTTTATGGTGCTCTCTGAAGTTCAGTATGAATTGAACCCACGGATGAGCCCTTAAAACTTTTCTGTTTCAGTTTACCCATTCACTTAAAGCTTTTTGCTGTCTGTGTCTTCAGTTACTCACTTCTCCTCTTCAATAAAATCTGCTGCTGTTAATCTGCCCTGCTTTCCTGCTCTGACACAATCAGTATCCACTGTCGTCATAGGGTTTATATTTTAATAACAACCAAAGCCTGTAAACTGTTGCGACAAGTTTATGTGTATTGAAAGTTGTGAAATGGAGCAAATTACAAACCTACAGGGACCAGAACTGCTTTAAATCTATTGTTCTATTGTTTTAAATGTCCCAGTGAATGTAAAAGCATGCTGGTGCCAGATTGTGTGTGTGTGTGTGTGTGTGTGTGTGTGTGTGTGTGTGTGTGTGTGTGTGTGTTACATTAATAGGGCTCTTTTATTGGGGTGTTATTAAGGCTGGGGGCTCCGGGGTTGTTATGGGGGTGAGGGGCATTCTTCAGATTCTCCCTTGACCAGACACACACAAACACACAAAGGCAAAGCGTTCTTGATGGCTCCTGGCCACACTGTGGCTCCTGGCCACACTGTGGCTCCTGGCACTGAGCTCCTTATTTAGTCAAAAAAGCTGCAGAGTCACATCTCTCCCTCTTTACAGCCACTGCTGTTCTGTTACGCACAGAAAGAAAATGAATTGAAAGACATGAACTTTTGTGTGTTTTGTTGATTTTTGCACATTTAGTGAAATATTAAAGGGGCACTCTAGCGATTTAGTATTGTACTTTCACAAAGCTGGGGGACTTACGAATAAGAGATTAAAAAAACAATGGTCAAAATCGAAGCAGAAGAGGTCGAGATATCCTGACTTTTAGACCCTAGAATGAGTCGAGCTTCACAAATGCTGGATTTTACAATTCCCATAATGCAACTGAACTCATCTGTCATTAGACCAGCCTGTTAAATGCTCTCATCTGTCAAACTCCACGGCCCCAGTTTATAACAGAGGTTTTCTGTCAAATATTTGAAACCTCAACCCTGAAGGTGCCTTCCGACAGCGAGCGTTTGCCGCCGCCACCTCCGTTGTTTTCAGTGTAAACATGGCGGCGGCAGCGAGGAGAGGGAGGGCGGACGCCACTCTGGTGAACTTGCACACCTCTTTTCAACTTTTTCAACTTGCCACCGCGACTCGTCGTCGTGTGACCATGGCAACCACAGAAACCACAGAGGGGAACAATACATGAGCGGATTTTACTGTATCTGAGTGCCCTGAATGTTTCACCGCTTCGCCAGCAGAGAACAGACAGATCAACGAAGAGAAACTGTGTCGCAGCAACATCAGCTTCAAAGTCCGATAATCCGGTCTCAGACAATGAACGTTTGTGATACTAGTTAGCAAAACCTATATTAATCGTGTCATATTGCTAACCACTTCCTCTACTCTAAGCTACAACCTGCTCTTTGTAGCTGCATGATGCCCATTCAAAATACAGAACACAGACATTGCTGGGCGACAGCCACGGTGGCTGTCTGAAAGCACCTTAACTCAAGATAAGATCTTTTCTCCCTTTGGCTGCGGCACATTGCATATAAAATCAATAGAAACATGCGATTAGACGTGAATTTGCCCAAAAAGCGTAATTAGACGCATCCATGCGAGTTGAAAATGTTTCCAAGGGCTTCATGAATCTGCTTCACAAACATACAGAGACGAGAGGAAAAAGAGAGACTGGAGGCAAAGACCAGAAAGAAGTGGAGTTCCTGAGTTCTGAGCTCAGTCAGAGGCTTAGCTGCCACACAAACACTCACAGACTGTACGTTACTTGCTAGCTTACAGCTAATGTTTGTACAGTCTGTTCACTGACTGGCAAACGGTCCAGCGGTCAATTTCATGCAAATGATGCGAGGTGAAAGCACACCATCAGACTTTAGAAAGTCCCCCCCCCATAACTGATAAACTGAGCATCATGTGTAAAATTGTCAGAGTGCCCCTTTAATTATTTTATTACTTATTTCCCAGAGGCTTTGTGTTGTATGAAAACAGAACAGAAATGACAGTAAGAACATGTGCAAGACATCTGGATTATAATATTTGCCACCTCATCCCCTCTTCATCTCCTTTGTGACAAACTCGGAAAAAACAATCTAAGTATGTCTCTAATGCACTGAGGAGAGATGTCTTTTTGACACACTGCTAAAATTACCCTCAAAGAGCTTTCAGTGGAAATGAGGAAAAATACCAAATTAACCAGCCCACCATTGCCCTTGTTACATTTTGAGAAACTGCCTGCTGCTATAAATTCCTCAATCTGTCATTAGTACATCATATAGTGCATACTTGGTGTGTGATCTCATCTGGCTGTTTGGTCAGTACAGCGCAGACAAACAGAGGAGGTGGTTAAAGCTGGTGTCTAGACACTCAGTGCCTGGCTGATCTGCACTGTAACCTCTTTAAAGATAAGGCTGCACACACAGACGAGGGCAGAAATTTAGGCTGCGTACTCTGAAAATAAGCACACAGTCCGTGCCTGCAGATACAAACAACTGCACAGAAAAAGAAAGCTGAACAAAGCCGCATGCAGACCAACAGACACAAACAAACATAACTCTGTGACCTTATGAGGAGTCACTGATGCTCATATCCCTCTGGATATCTCAAATATTTATTCCACTGCCGCCTGGGACCCATGAACATGAGCATTAGATGAGCTCATACGCACACGGGGACCCTGAACGTGGGCCCTTAATCTCTGCACATCTGGTGCAGTGTCACTTTGTTTCTGCAGCTCAAAAACACAACTCCCTTTCCCTCCAGCAGCCACAGCCTTACAAATGATGGGAAGAAGCAGGAGGAGGGACAGGACTGTCCCCAAACAATCAGGGAGACCAGGGCTGAGAATTCACTGCAGCTTCCTTATGTGTTAGACAGAGGTCAGTCAGGAGCAACAAGGCTAAAATCCATTTTCTCTACTTAGTATTTCTATTTAAAATATCTGTAGTTGGATTCCTCAGACCAATATCGTACATGTGGGCAATTTTACTGTTGTGTTATTTACTGGAAAATGTGTAGAAGATTATGCTGATTGTACTTTTGCCTCTGTTGTCTCTCCCCCACAGCTTTACTTAGTGTTAAATTAACGGTTGCCATCTTTTAGGATTGAGTTCAAAAGTCAGTTTATTCTTAAATTGGGAGTGAAAAAGGGTGATCACTGCCTCGGAGCTGCCTCACCGTGCGAGCATATCACTTCGGTTCCATCCAAAATGACTCCCTTTTCTGTCATAACCGCCTACTTTCTTTGCAAAATCTCTACCTCCAGGCTATAAGTCTCTCTCTCGTGTTCACTCCTTTCTTTCTTTTCCTTTTCTCTCAAACAGAGACAAGCTACAAAAAGAGAGAGAAAGAGGGAGCGGCCACGCAAAGTTGAGCAGACTCCACCCAGAAAAAAAGCCAGCGAACCGAGAGACAGCCGAGACCATAAAAATGAGTGGTTCACACCCCCGGCTCCACCAGAGCGCCGCGCCCGCTCCCAACGCTCTCTCCACGGACAAGGACGCAGAAATGCCCGCCACGGAGAAGGACCTGGCCGAGGATGCGCCGTGGAAGAAGATCCAGCAGAACACCTTCACCCGCTGGTGTAACGAGCACCTGAAATGCGTCAACAAGAGGATCGGCAACTTGCAGACGGACCTCAGCGACGGCCTGCGGCTCATCGGGCTCCTGGAGGTCCTGTCCCAGAAGAAGATGTTCAGAAAGTACAACCAGAGGCCCACCTTCCGCCAGATGCAGCTGGAGAACGTGTCGGTGGCTCTGGAGTTCCTGGACAAGGAGAACATTAAGCTGGTGTCCATAGGTGAGTCTCTGCACACCGCGAAAGCAGTGCTGAGTGTAATGAATGAGTGCCAGTGCGGTTTGGTTTGGTTTGGCAGCTGTCCTCTGTCTGCACCTCCAGTCAGGTGTCCTCTCCTGTCCTCTCCTCTCCTCTCTTCTCCTCTCGGCTGTTGTTTGATTGAGTCGAATAAAGTTGAGCATGTTGCTGCCCGGCAGAAAAAACCTTTTCCTGCGAACGAGTGTTAAAGAAGTCCACAGGAAAGTTGCCGGTGTCGGTAACATCATCACCGAGTGACAGTGACAAAGCAGGCGTTTCCCCGGTGTCCAGGGGCGCAGCGCTTTTGTCTTTAGGCTGTCCACATTTGATGCAGGTTGTTTAGGGAGGAGGGGGTCTGACTGTGCAGAGGGGCCCCAGGCTTTCTGTGTTCCCCTGCCGCCTGAGCCGGGCTGGGCCGGTCCCAGCCAAACTCTGTGGGCCAGGATGTAATTCAGGCCTAGTAGGATAGGAGAGCTGTACACACACACACACACACACACACAGACACAGGGCTATTGTCTGTGCTCATGTCGTGCAGTGGGCTGGGGCTGGGGCTCCACAGCATTAGACAGGACTTGGCTCACACTTGGTGACATAAAACTTAGTTTAGTGGGCTTTGCCGACATGCAGCTGCTTGCCTGCTCACAACACTGGTGATTCTGCAGTTGTTTGTTTGTCAGACTGCGAGTGAATTGAAGCCATTGTCTGCTGAGCTGTGATACAAAACTGGTGTGGTGCTTTCTAACATCGCAAAGAGGCTCTGGGTCCTTGATGGACTTGGTCCCAGATTTAAGTTCACTGTTAGTGATTAGTCATTATTATGCAATCTCAATCAGATGTTCACCCTACCACACGTGGAGTAAAGGCAGACTCTCAGACAACAAACCTTTATCAACAGAGAGTCTGTGGGCAGAAGGAGAGGAAGAGGTTTGTGACTGAGTCTGTGAATCAGACATGAGTGAGTCCCTGTCATCCCCTGCTGGGGGGGGGCGGGGGCGTCTGGCTCACTTCATGGTTTCCACACACGTTACTGCTTCCTGCTGCAGCCAACAGGTGAGGTGATGGCACTGTTTGAACCTCATGTCAAATGCTATAGTACCCCAAACTTCATCTTAGCAGACAGGAAGAGGTGGAGCTGCTGTGGACAGATCACATCACCAGTAGACACTGTCTTTATCAAGGTTGTGGTTGGCGATGTAAGATACCATCTATGCATGGCGATGGAGAGTCCCGTGGTCACATGCAGTGTGCCTCGGAAATGTTTTCTTTTCTATTTTAGGAGGTTCATTTTTCGGACACGGAACTCTCACTCATTCCTAAAGGAGGTTCTTTTCCCTGCATTTTTCTAATCTTGATGCCAGCGATTAAACAGTGCTCTGCTGGTATTCGGGGCTCAGTACCAGGCACCAATGAGCCGTCCTAGTCAGCACTGTCCGTCTGTCCCTCCAGCTGACTAACCCTCATCCTAGCTGCTCCTCTTGAGTCACTTAATCTGAAGATGAGAGAGGAGCCCGCACTCCTCTTTTACTTCCTCCTTTCATTGCAGAAAATGGGCACACCCAGCCAGCAACCCTCACCACAAATTACCAAACTGCTCAGCATGATGCACGGGCTCCCTCCCTCTTTCTTCGGTCTGAAGCTCTTGCTGACTCTTTTCTTTCACTAGTTTACTTTAAACTCAAACTTTATGTTCACAACATTTTCTGCCCTTGAGTCACTTTCCTAATTGATGACTTTTTGGTTTTTTCTCTGTTGTATCATGATGTCCACGCCTCTTTCATTTCTCATTTCACTTATCTTTTGCTCGACTGCAAAAAATGTATTGATACGCAACAGTGCCCGGTTGTAACTCTGTCATCACAAGTCAAGCCAGTAATTTGCTCCACCCAAAAAGCACAGTAGTGGAGTGTGAAACTGGACTAGGGCTGCAAATAACAATCAATCAATAATGGATTAGTCATTTATACTATAACATGTCTGGAAAGAGTAAAAAGTAGCCCCTCAAAGATTCCCTGAGCCCAAGGTGACCTCTTCAAATCACATTTTTTTTCCCGATCAACAGTCCTAAACCCAAAGTTATTCATTTTGCAATGATATAGAGTTGTGGTTTTACGGGCAGTTTCGTTGACTTCCTGGAAGTTACTGCACCCGGCCAAGAAATAGTCCCTCACATTCCCCCAGTAAAACCACAACTTGTCTTTTTTACACTTTGGTTTTTGTACGGATTAAACAAACGAAATATAACGTGTTAATTAGAGAGCTTTACAGGTGCTGGTAGGTGAATTTTGTTATCTTTGGCCAGAGCCAGGCTAGCTTTTCCCCCCTGTTTCCAGTCTTTATGCTAAGCTAGGCTAACCAACTCCTGGCTGTAGCTTCATATTTACCGCACAGACACGAGAGTGGTTTCGGTCTTCTCATCTAACTATCGGCAAGAAAGCTACTGTAACAGGACTGCCACCAAACAGTACACGTGCCAAATTCTTGTTTATTGTTATCTGTGGCTTTAATCGCAGTGCCCTCACATGTGCCGTTCGCATCACTGAGATGAGGGTTTTTACTTGAAATGGACCCGCTGTTGTTACCATGTTGGATCTTTCAGCAGGCTGTGAAGTCAGTGAGTCTCAACAGTTAACAAACTCTGCAGTATATCCAGCCGCATTCCCAGCGCCGACTGCAGTTTAGTGTTCACTGTAATGAGGTTTTAACCCAACAGGTAATCTCTCTTTCTGCAGTTTTGACAAAAGCCTGATTACTGTGTTCAGTCAGGAACGCAGCTGAAGAGTGGCAAGGCTGCCATCTAGCAGGCAGTGGAGTGAATGAGGGGAGAGACACTGACTGTAGCACCAATCAAACAGCTCAGGCTCTCCGTTATGTCTCATACTGTCAAGTTACTAAACCGTAAATCCTCCACGTGATTTGCATGGGTCTGTATATTTAGTTCGATGTGATTATAGGACATTTTGACATTTATGGAGGTTAATCTTTAAATCTTGAGTTCTGTGAGGACATTCTTGTTGTGCATGTGAAGAGACAGCTTATGTGCATATTCCACTGTGCTCATCACACCCATGTTTGAACAAGCTCGATCATTTCACTTGGCATCATCCTGTTTATGTGTGCGCCTGTGTGTGTGTGTGTGTGTGTGTGCGATTTAAGCTTTAACACACACTAGGCAGATTGAGACTTGGTGACTTGTTTTATTAATTTGCTAATGTGCTCAGATGTTTATTCTTTGTCAGCAGCGTCTTTGCTTCAGTCCGTCAGCAGCCCAGCCCAGACTTCAAAACCCTTCAAAACACTTCTTTATCTGTACCTGACTGAGCCTGTGTGGAGTTTGTTGAAACTGTAAGATGGCAGCGATTGTGCCAGACTCTTCCAGCATCCACACAGGCAGGATGTGAAGTAAACTGAGCTGTGATGTAACTTTGTACCTGGCTGCTCTGCTGTCTTTGCCTGGGAGACATGCAGGTTGAGACAGACGCCTGTGTGGCAACAACCAGGCTGTCTCCTCCTGTTAAATTACATAATAATGAAATATGTTCTATCTTATTGATAAAAGGAGATGAACGTGCTTATAGCAGAAGTTATCTTTGTAACTTTTTTTAAGAAAATGAAATAATATAATCTTCCTTTTACAATTAAAACATTTAATTCCTAAGCAATAAAAAACACACCCTTGCAGTGCCAGTTTCAGTACACTCAGAGGTTTTGATGAATTTGTTATTTCTTCTTTAAAACGTTACATAGTGTAGCTTTAGTTAATGAAGCATTATTTTGTCAGGTGTGCTGGGACACCCACAGTATGGTAGGATGGGTCTGTGAGAGTGCTCAACAGAAAAAGGCTCAATTAAGACAAATGGGTGGCTCAGCTGTGAATAATCAGACTACTGAGCAATTCCTTGAATACACTGTTTGATCTTTTCTTCTCACAGTGAGGTTTTGCCTGCAGGTTAACTTGGTGTGTTGCAATTGTGACAGAGTGTGTAGCGTGGGGTGGCAGGTGTCTGTGTGGGTGGGAATGACTCTGATTCACTATGACTTGTTAGATTAGGACAGGTAGACAGAGCAGGCGAGGATAACCTCACAAGATGACTGTCTGACTTCTCCCTCTGGATGACACCATCTGCACGTGGACGTGATTTTCAAAGAGGAGCCACATTCTAACACAGATTCAAAATGTGCCAACGTTGGCGTTCTGTATTTTGAATCGGCCGCAGCAGGGCTGGCTACCTCCGATCCTACCGGCCTGTACGCCACAGGCTGCTGCTTTCCACCTAGTATAATCCCATCACACAGCTACGGGCTGTAGCTTACAAGAGAGGAAGGCTGCTGCTAACCCCTCGCTGTCTGAGAGCACCATAACAGTCAGACTCTAAAGGCAGATCCCAGGTCCATCCACACGTCACTGTTTGGCTTGTTCAGCACAGTCTATGTAATTGTGAATGAATGAAAGTGAATGAAGTACCAGACAGTCACTTCATCACATTGGCACAAAAATCTTGTAAATTAAACATTGCTGTAAAGCAATCCTGGTAGACCTTGGTATAAATTGTATGTCAAAATCTCTTATAGTTGATACATTTCAATAGTTTCACTGTATGTATGGTCATATCACCAAACCCCAATTCAGAGCAAGCTGTTTTAAAGCTGCCACAATCAATATTTTATATTAACAATGGATCAAATGACTGCGTGTAATGTGAAAAGTGTCACTCGTAATGACAAACCCACAAAGAGTTATCACGAACGCTGCAGTTCCCCTCAGCTCTAGTGTCTCTTCACTCATCGTTTTGGTTTCACAGCCCACAGATGTTCTGCTTTAGTTCACTCTCATCACTCTTATCAGTGTTGTTCAGCAGCAACAGGCAGCTGTTTTCAGTTAAAAAGCTCTAAAAACCCCTGTACACTACCTGCTCAGCACCAAACAGCAGTCAGACAAAGGTAGCAGCTAGCCAGGGAACACAGGGACACATGTAGCTGCTAAAAGCCAGGTATTTTTCTCAGGAGTTGGTGGAGACCAAAATAAAGTTAAAAGAGTAGATATTGAACCTACATTCATCAGGTCGCTATAAACACAACTCCAATGAATGCTAATGTTGCTACGGATGTGTAAATAAGCCACTGTTTGCTAACAAGTTTGCTACATAAACTTTATAAGGTGATGATTAGAGCTGGGTATCGGTACTCGATACCTTTAAGGTATCAACGAAATAACCCAGTACCAAGTAGTATCGAAACGTCTCCAGTCAAACGATACCTGCATTTGATCCTTTTTGTACCCAGATCTAGAAAAAATGACTATGGTTTTGCTCGCAGCCAATCACCGCAATCTTCGATTTAATGCGACATGTGATTGGCCCACTACCGCTGCTGCGACTATCAGCTACATACAGTCTGTGGTGGTGAAGTCGAGCGTGGTGTATTCGACGGAGTTGGCAGTTCAGCGTGCCGAGATGCCACTAAAATCGAATGACGTACTCTATTGGTATCTGTATCACTTTAAGGGTACTGGTATTGGTACTAGTATCCTAATTTTTTAAACGATACCCGGGCCTAGTGATAATATGTCAGTGATGTGTTTACAGCTTGTTTCTGCTTCCCCTAAGAGGCCAAATCATCAGTTAATGCAGGTTTAAACTAAATGTCCCTGAGCAATTACAGCAACAATGCTAAGGCAACTCCCCAGACTCCTACAGCTGCAGCGTCAGTCGTCAGATAATGAGGGAGCACTCTATAGACCCACTGGGAAACCTAAGTAGTCTGAATGCTGAGAGCCTGCTGGTGTTAGGGATGTCATACAGCATCAAATTTAAGCTTACGTTTTCAGAAACAAGATAAAAGTGAGAGAGTCTCTGTGGTGGGGCAGGGCAGAGAGGAATGTTGGCCAGAGAGTGAGATAACAGAGAGTTTAGCCACTCAGTTAGGTCAAAATGGATCACTTCCTGCCAGCTCATTATCATTAGCATAACTTCCTGTCTGCACAGGCGAAAGGGGACTGGTCAAGTGGATACTGAGGATTAGCAGAGTGCACATTCCCATTGAGTACAGTGGTATTCAGGCTATTGCATTACATCAGAGTTGGAACCTTGCCCCAGCACCCCATGCCTCATGTTCAGACTGAACAAGCAGACATAAAGCAACATATTCTTTTAACTAACTCACAAATCTGCAGTTGTTGAGTGACATAACCGAATAAATTGGCCCCTTGCATATAAACTGCCATGACACCGTATCCTGTCATGTTATAGCGTTCTTTTTCATATAAAATGTTCAGAAAACTGCACTGGACGATGCCCGTTTGAGTCTTTTGCTGTGTGCTTTGCTTACTGTCATTATGTTACAAGATTTTACCTACAAACAGACAGCCTGGGTTCCCGTGCCAGAAACGCGTCTGGAGGGGATCTACTTTTCCAGACCTGAATCATTTTTGCCAGGCCAAGAACTATCAATTACTTGGAAACCCAAACTCTCCTCCTATGGTTGATCGTAGTTCTCAGATATTTCCAGGAAACAAACAGTTGATTAAAGCCGCATGGTATTTATTAAACCTCCACATTCATCATTTTATGCGGCGCCCGTGTCCTCCTCTCACCTCTTCATCCTCTGCCTTAGCCTGTCCTTACTTGCCGCTCCCTGTTCTCCTCATGTTTTTCATTTTTCTGTCTTTGCCTATCCCCTTCAAACATAATTTTTCTCTCAGCCCATTTGGTCTCCTCTCTCAGATGAACATATCTCAACCCATCCTCAGTGGGTGCTGTTGTCAGTGCGGGCTTTAAAAATGTCCCACACAGCACTTTTCCCTGCCTTTTTTTTCTCCTCTTTTCTTTCTTGGCCCTCCACCCCCTAAGACTCCCTTCCCTTCCCCTGTCCTGTCCTCCCTCCTCCCTCCTCCCTCCGCCTGTAACCAGAGCCCAGGGAATGGGAGGCTGCCAAGATCCAGTTTGCTTCTGCCCTTTTAAGGCTAAAAAACCAGGAGGAACTTTTTCCAGCTGAGGGAGTGAAGAGAAGGAGAGCAGAGGGAGGGAGGGAGGATGACTGGAAGCAGTAGAAAGGAAGAGGAGGAAGTGTAGTAGCTCCAGTGTGGCTTGTTGCATGGAGTTAGAAGGGGGAGGGAGGGAGGGAGGGAGGGAGAGAGGGAAAGAAGAGAGAGCTCCAGGTCAATAATTGTGTGTGTGCGCGTGTGTGTGTGGGCACCATTGTTCTGCTAGACCTAGCCCACTTCGACTATCTTAATGTCTGAGAAGTCTGCTAAAAGTAAATTTGTTCAATGTGTGTGTAGTCCAGCTCAGTGCTGTACATTATACATAACAGGCTTAAGGCAAATGTTGTGTGGAGAGTGTTGGGTGAAGGATAATGGTTGGGTCGGCTACATTAAAATGAATTGCATCGCAATTGCTAGTTAGCTCACCATAGTTTAATCCAAGAATTAATGTAATTTATTACAATAACTGAAATGAAAATATCAGTCAGGAAGTGTAGTAGCTCCAGTGTGGCTTGTTGCATGGAGTTAGAAGGGGGAGGGAGGTGAGAGGGAAAGAAGCGAGAGCTCCAGGTCAATGAATTTCAACTTTTGGATGTTTGAGGCTACAAGCTGAATTCATGTCACAGTTGGAAAGCAAATATTTTTGAGAACTTTGTCTTATTTAAATTTGGGTTTCATGTCCTGTAGTTCATCTTCAGTTTGTACAAAGGCAGACAATGTACAGGCTACTATATTAAAACGTGTGTGTGTGTGTGTGTGTGTGTGTGTGAGATATGAGCAGTGTGGAATGTGACATTTCCTCAGAGTGTCTGACTGGGTTTTGGTCACTTCAGCCACTCCCCCTTTTCCAGGCATGACTTGTTCTGTGTGTGTGTGTGTGTGTGTGCGCGCGCGTGCATGTGTGTGTGTGCGTGTGTGTGTGGGCACCATTGTTCTGCTAGACCTAGCCCACTTCGACTATCTTAATGTCTGAGAAGTCTGCTAAAAGTAAATTTGTTCAATGTGTGTGTAGTCCAGCTCAGTGCTGTACATTATACATAACAGGCTTAAGGCAAATGTTGTGTGGAGAGTGTTGGGTGAAGGATAATGGTTGGGTCGGCTACATTAAAATGAATTGCATCGCAATTGCTAGTTAGCTCACCATAGTTTAATCCAAGAATTAATGTAATTTATTACAATTACTGAAATGAATATATCAGTCATCAAAATGTATTTTTATGTAACATATCAACATGCAGTTACACATTTTCATTAGAATACATTCAGCCCAACTCGTGAATTTCGAGTTGATACTTGAGTTTTAAAAATTCATGATATACCGGCCGATTTGTACATACATGCATAACATGAACACACAGTTTTGATAATGATCCCCTAAATTTGCAGTTGAGAAATAAACCTGTCATGGCTCTATTGTGGACAAACTAGTATTTCTAAATTACTTTAAACATATTTTTGCATTTCTGCACTGCAATTTTTTTGCTACTGTTGGCCAACACATACGCAATCCTGAGAGTAAACGACTCACTAGAGAGAAAACAGAAACTCCGAGATAGTGTGACTAGCTAGCACGGCTGGCCGGCTAGCGTGTTAGTGGTTAGCTTGCCAGCTATTGCAGTTCACCAACTAGCGTTAGTATGCGAGACTCTACGTCACCAAGCTTCTCTAGAGCCACAAATTCTGCGAAGACAGGTTGTTGAATTTTGCTGCACCACTTTCTGGTGTGAGTGGGCCTTAACCCCATTAAAATTACAGTGCATATAATGTGAACTGAATGAAACAGACATGACTTATTTGCAGACAGATTCAGGGTCATGTATTGGTATATAGATCTGTCCCCCGACAGTCCTGCGATTGTTTTTTATACTCTATTATTATATATCATATATGATTAAATATAAGGATACTATAAGCTGTGAACAGGGAAGGGAGAGACCTCAGGACTATCTAGACCTGCTGTGCTGTTTTGTCCTTTGCCTTACAAGATCTCAGGAAACTAATCTGCTCCAGATGTTGCACTACAACCTGAATATTGTGCAGAACCTTTCCTCCTGCTGTCGCTCTCCTCTGCGCTTCCCTCCCCCCCCCGTCTCCCTCCCCGAGATGCTGGGATCAGGTCAGGCTGTGGGTCAGGGGGTTGCGATGACGTCATAGCGATGTCTCTGGGGGCTGCAGCAACAAGCCAAACAGATGAGTAATGGGAGTTTTTGGGGCCAAAGGAGCATCAACCACAGACACGCACACTCTCCACACGGTAGCCTCTGCACTCTCTCTCACACACACACACACACACACACACACACACACACACACACACACACACACACACACTCATACAAAGGAGGGGGCTTATGAGTAAGCAGAGGGGGAGTCTGTGGCAGTCTGTGTCCGTATATGGGCTCCGTCGGGCTTGGTGCGCTGTGGTCTGCCGGGAATGCTGGCAGATTCCTCGCATGTTTAGTGGCTTTGTGTGTGAGAGGCATGAATCAAAGAGCAACACATTATCAGAAAGTGTGAGGGAATTTATGTCCTAACAGTACCGATGAGGAGGACAGGCTTGTCTGCTGTCCAAACCTTAGATGATGCTCTGTACTGGACAGCTTTGATTGTTGTTGACCTTTGTGTAGATCAAAAACACAGTAAGGCACTGAAACCGCTCGAGTTACAGTATATTGTACGGGCGGAGGCAGGCTCTTGCTTCAACCCTGAAATGTAGACTTTTTATAGACAAATGATTATTCAATTAACATTTAAACTAATCATTAGTCGAACACACTCTGTGGCCTTTCCTGCTCTTGTTCTGGTAATACTGCGGTCCTGTTTTGGGGGGTTTGTGCTGTGGTGTCTGACAGGCCGCTATGTGACACACCCCTACCTTAGCTGATCTACATTCCTGCTGCAAGTACCAACCTGTGGTACAAGTGCATGCACCATTCACACCCTCCTATCAGTACAAATGAGAATTTATAGCTCTCAGTTTTATCTCTGTCTTCAGGCAACATTTCTCTCTCTTGTTCCCCTCTCTCTGCTGCTCTCTGTCCCCTTTACAATCACTCTTTTCTGTCTCTCACGTCTCCTGCTTCTTCTTCTTTCCTATCATTCCTGAGCGGACCGAGTTGCCCCTCGGTTGCTATAACGATCCAGCTCTCTCAAAGTTCCCATGGTGATGGGTCATCCAAACAGGCCTTTCATCTGACCCTGCTCTGCTTTATCACCATGTGGGGTGTATTTTTCCACTGGGAGCAGCTGACATGTCATGTATCGCAGGGTTGGCAGCTTGCGAGCACATCTCTGAGTTGGAGCACGAATTCAGACGAGCAGCCAACTGAGACGTCCCAATGGTAGAACTAAAGAACTAAAATAATTTGATGTAAAGCACGCATGTGTTTCTGTGCACTAGATTAGCTTTTTTTTCATGTCTTAACAGCCTTTGATTCCTGACTGGCTTGCTGCTCTGCTCCTCATCTGTATCATGCATGAAATCCCTTGCCCCCCCACCCCCCTCCATCCATCCCGAACCTGTCCTCAAGCTCTTGGTTTTCAGACCCTCCTACTGCAGGCCTTAAATATTCAGCCTTTTCAGTAGCCCCAGCCCGCAACTGCACCCCCAGCTCTTTTAGGCAAAAACATCTATGGAAAAAAAAGTCATCCAAGACCTCATTGTTGTTGAGGTTGAGCTGCTGCTACCAACAATTATTCCAGTCCAGACAACAGTAACACAACAAATTAAGCTGACAGCTATATGAGCAGCGCTGGAATCGGACTAGCCTAAAGCTCTGCTGTTTGTTGTGTTGTTTTTTTAGCCTCATTATCTCTGTTTTAATGCTTTCTGCAGTCCTCATCAGTGTCGAAAAGTCTGAAATCACAGAGAAACTGCCAACTGGACACAGCTGCTGTCAGATGTGGGATTCACACACATCCATATTAACAGACCCAAACTTCAACTTCTCAGCCACCTTGCAGAGAGCCCAAAACTTATCAGGCCTTGTACGTACACCCGTGATAGCCACCAGCGCCATCCCTCAAATCCTTACAAGAAGCAGAACTTTAACCCCCCTTTTCCCTCCTTAACTATGTTCCAATCACCATCAGCTAGGAGACACATAAACACACTGCTCCACCCTTTCCTGAAGGCTGGACCTAAGCAATCATCCCTCCTAATCAACAGCTTCTTGTGCAACATGTGTGTGCATGCTGCAGTGTTTTTGTTGGGTGGTGTGTGTGTGTGTAGTTATCTTCCTCATGCCCGTACTAGCTTCTGGTTGCATCACTTTCTCCTCTGCTTGCAGCGGAGCGTGCGGTTCTGTCTGACACACAGACAAATACCTCAAATGTAATTTAGAACAACCAAACATGTTACTAGATGAGCTTCTGTGTCATTCTGTTGCAATATGGACTGGTGTGTAAGTGAAGGAGTTTACATTTCTAATAAATTATCCCAAACCTTTTCCCCCAACACAATTCATGTTAATATAGAAAATATCAACATTTTTAAGGAGGCTGTTTTAAAATAACAGGTGGCACATGCATGTGTTACATTTTGTTATAAAGCTGTTCTTATTTCTGCTCAGACGGCCCCATGTGAACATTTATATAACTCATGCATTATGATTCATTCGGAAAATTCCCTCCACACTCATCATGATACAGTGCTCTTTCTTTCACAATTTGTCTCCCCCTTCTGATTACCTAGATCACAGACTGAGAAAGTTTTACTCCTTTTTAAACTTTCATGTCTTTAATAGAACATGTATTAGTAGAGACACTAAATGCAAGTTTATTTTTATAGCAGCTTTAAAACATTGCAATTCAAAGTGCTTTACACATTGTAAAAATGCATAGAACATTTAAAAATACATTATAAAAGGTAAATAAAATCCATTAGAATAGAATAAATTGAGATGAATAAAATAAAATATAAAAGGACAGAAAATAATAGATCATACAGTTATAGTGCAGCAATATGTTACCCTACATACAGTAAAGGAAATAAAAGTGCAGTTAAGAATCAATCAGAAGCATGCTATTTGTTGGGGAAATAAAATGCTGATGTAGTTTTTGCCTTGGTGTGCTGCTGAAGCTCAGATCTGAACACCAAGTTTCTAACTTGAGCTTACGTCATTATAGAGCTGGAATTAAACTGAGCAAGAACTTTGAGTTTTTCCTTCTTGCTGCCAAATACGATGACACCTGTCTTGTCATTATTTAATTTTAGCAAACTGAATTGAATTGGCACAGTGAGCCATTTGGTGAGAGAGCTAAATAAATCGGGGGGGTTTTTTGTGTATGATTTGGCCTAGTGGGAGCATGTACAGGTTGAATTGTAATGGCCCAAGAATCGAACCCTGCGGGACTCCACATGTCAAGCAGACTGAGACAGATTTGTGATCACCAATGACAACAGCAACATAGCCTCTGCCTTTGAGATATGATCTGAACCAACTGAGGACTGAACCAGATCATCCAACCAGTATTTCCAATCTGTCAACAGTATCACAACTACACGGAGATCAAGCAGCACCAGAACTGAAACAGTATTCAGAATGTCATTTAATACCTTTATCCAAGCAGTCTCAGTGCTGTGATGCAGTCTGAAGCCAGATTGAAATCTGAACAAAAGGTTGTAAAGTACCAGGTGGGAAGTCAACATAAACTATCGCTATCTCTCCCCAGATCAGACCATGGTCAATGAGTTCTAGGTATGCATCCCACTCCTCCTCAAAGACATAGCCATAGATTAGATAGCAGAGACACTCCTGAGGGAAATTTGGCATTTGAAGCAGAGATCATTACAGATCGTTACTTCTGAAGCACTGAGGTTTAAGTAGAAGATCCAAGATCAAACAAGAGCCTGAGTCCTTCCTCAAGTCAACTGTTTCTCGTACAGTTTATGCTCCTCTCTACCTTCTTTATGGTTGTTTTCAAGGACGGCTGCATCTTAAAGTAATCTTTTTATGATTCATTTTCAAATCACCTTTTATGCATTTCTTTTTATTGTACTAAAACATTTGTAAGTAACACGGATCTGTCCGTCCTATATGATTTGGATGCCTGTTTTTCAGGTTTGCGTGAATGTTTACGCATGGTAACATGACTTAAAATCTGTCCCCTCTATCTTCCTCTGGACTACAGACTCTAAAGCCATTGTGGATGGGAACCTGAAGCTGATCCTGGGTCTGATTTGGACCTTGATCCTGCACTACTCCATCTCCATGCCCATGTGGGACGAGGATGAGGAGGGGGATGACGGCAAGCAGAAGACGCCCAAGCAGAGGCTGCTGGGATGGATCCAGAACAAACTGCCCGAGCTTCCTATCACCAACTTCCACAGGGACTGGCAGACCGGCCGGGCCCTGGGTGCCCTGGTCGACAGCTGTGCTCCAGGTGAGGGAAAGTGTGTGTGAAGATATGTGTGCATGTGCAGAGTGTGGCAACATGTTTTGTGTGTTTCAGGGGTCAGTGGAGATGAAGGGCGAAGATGTGTGGGTGTGTGTGGTGTGCATGTGTTTCCCACACAGAAAGGGTCTAAAATTAACACCTGCCAAGTACTAAGTGTAACATCTCTGGAGGGCTCAGTCAGGGTCACCAAAAACACTGGCCCATAGCTTTTTGAGGTGATAGTATTCGAGTACCTCAGTTTTACACCGTATTATTAGATTGTTAGTTTGTCTTTTAGCATCATACCTGTCTGCGTACAACAGTGATTGACAGCTGCAGATCTGAGGTCAGGTCAGGGAAAGCATAAGTGCGTAATTCTCATCTGTGCGAGAGTTAAAACAGAGGGCAGAGGAGGGGGAGTACTGAACCTTTCCATTATGGTCCTGTTAAATTAGGAAAGTGGGAAGACAGGAGGAGGAAGGATGTAGGGGAAGGAAAGTGAAGGAGGTTTCTGTTTAAATGCTCAGGATGTTTGGCATACCTGTGGATCACCAACAGCCTTGAGCCAGAGATAAGGATTCAACAAAAGCTCCAGAAAAGGATTTCCAACAGTGTTAAAAAATAACAACCCTCAGCGTTGAGGGTCAATTACGAACACGAAAATAAAAAAAACTGCTGACACACTTTGCCAGGATATGCTTGTGTGATAGTGAAGGAACACCATAACATCCAATGGATGAATTCAAGGGCAGACATCTTGATGAGCCACAGAGACAGATGTTTGACCTCACATTTAATTACTGCTGCAGATTCACCTTCAAATAAAGATTAGGCATGTTTTGCATTCTCCCTTTATCTGCTGGAAGTCATCGAGGCTGTAACTTTGGAGTCAACACGTTGGCTGGAACACAAGAAGCTCTCAGTTTCTTTGTGTAGTGAAGATCATGTCTTCGTAAATGTCCCTTAACCCAACAGAAATACTGTTTCATTTCATTTCCAACTCACCGTCTTTCTTTCCTCCAGGTCTGTGTCCTGACTGGGACCAGTGGGATCAGACCAAACCAGTGGACAACGCTCGTGAGGCCATGCAGCAAGCTGACGACTGGCTGGGCATCCCACAGGTAAAATAAATACCATTGCAGTGGACCAATAAGCTTCTTTTGAGAAAAAATAAATAACATGTTCTTCCTCTCACAAATTAAAAGTTGCTGCTACAGCCTTACTTGGTCATGTATGACCAAAAGCTTATTGTGGCTAATGTTAGCCAGTGTTAGCAAACTTTAGATATATGTTGTTGTGTAACTGACATTACTGAATCAGTTGCTGACTTTATCTCTCTTCTTTATTTATGCTACTGTTACGGCAAAGCGAAACTAACCGCGTGACGTCGCTTTGCACCGCGTTAAGCGGGCCTTCACTTTTACACCACAGTTCATCATTATCATGTACTGTAACTGCCGCTTGTTACCACAGTCGTCGCTTTAAGCGACTTTATACTAATGTTTTATACTTGGGCCGGTTTGTACTAACCGTGTGTTAATTTTTTAATACTAGAGGACTGACTTGAGAAATGCATAGGTTCACGGTGCGAGTTGCTTCCTGCATGGGACAGAACCTAATTAACATACTGCAACAAGTCTGGTGGGATATTCACTTGGACATCATGTAGAGAATCAACACAACCTTAACTCAAACATTTTATCCCCTTTTATTGTTTGTTTGTCCAGAATTCAGCAACTTTAGTTTTACTGTGCTGGTTCTTGGGTTGGGTCACTCTGGTGAATGTCTGACAGTGTTGTGTTGGCATGATTGGCACAGTGCTGGCAGCTGGCACAGCATCGCGTGCTGACAGTTGGCTCTGTGGTCGCTGCTGTTTCCGCCTTCAGCTCTGCTTCTGCTAAGAAACTGTTCTTTGTCCCTTCCCCTGTTGTCTTTGTGGGTTGTAAAATCAGACAATAAGTGTCTGTATGAGTGGGTGCCTGTCGGTGGTTTGCGTGTGAGTTTGTCTCAGGTACTTTCTGAGCTGAGGAAGAGGCTGGTATGTGGTTTTGATCACTAAATCACAACACTACTCTGTTGATTTTTTTGTAGGTAAAAGTCTCCATGGCAACTAATCAAGCACTTCTTCAGGCTGTACAGCTGTAGCCTCCCTTCTCTTTCATCAGAAAATATGCTAACAAGGAAAAAAACTGCCTTTCATTTGGAAAACATTTTTCCTCTTGTCTCGGTCTCTTAGGTGATAACCCCTGAAGAGATTGTTGACCCCAATGTGGACGAACATTCAGTGATGACCTACCTGTCCCAGTTCCCCAAGGCTAAACTGAAGCCTGGCGCACCTCTACGACCCAAACTGAACCCCAAGAAGGCCCGTGCCTATGGGCCAGGTACACACACACACACACACACACACACACACACACACACACACACATCTGCAGCTAGACTCCAACAAGGAAACAAATGCAGTTGTATTGAGCTGAGCAGCTGGATCAGTTTAGAGCAGGGAGGATTTACATGTTTACAGCCATGGACCCAGAACCTGTGAGCTAGTCCAAGACGTTGGACTCAGGCACTAAGAAGGAATGTAAGCTCTTCCTTTGACTGTAGATTGTTCTGGATACAGCCTTAACTGTGACATAGATGTTAAGTAGCATGCGTTGAGTATGTACCTACAGCCCTTTCTGTGTCAGTCCAGGATCATACATGAAATATGCACTGGACTTTTTTTAATGTACTATCCCAACTCTGCTGCCACCGCTCCTCTCTGAAGGTGTCGAGCCTGTTGGTAATGTCGTGATGAAGAAGGCTGTGTTCACCGTGGAGACCATCAGTGCAGGAATGGGAGAGGTGCTGGTTTACGTGGAGGACCCTGCAGGACACAGAGAGGAGGTGAGACACTGGGGATTTTGGGGTGTTTGGTCCTTGTGAGATACTGTCTTTTAACCTTTTGGTCATACTGTTTTGTTAACTTTTTAAAAATGTCCTCCAGGCTAAAGTGACAGCCAACAATGATAAGAACCGCACCTACTCTGTCTTCTACGTCCCTAAAGTCACAGGCATGCACAAGGTAAGCTAAGAGTTATTTTTAATGAATAAGACTGATCTTACATCAGAATCAGAATCTGCTTTATTGCCAAGTAGGTTTACACATACAAGGAATTTGCTTTGGTGTTTTGGTGCCCGACAATAAACATAGTAAAAATATAAAGGAGTATAAAGAAAGATAAAGCAGGTACTGCAGGTCAAGAATCGTAATTATATAATAGACAAAAAGATATTAAAGATTATTTAAAAAGTATAAGAAAAGAATAATAAAATAAAGAATATGTACAATATGATGATATGTTCATTAAATTTCAGTGTGTGCAATGTGCAAAGTATTTACATGGCACTGTGCAATAATAGTAATAGTGAGTCAGTGTCAGTGGGGGTCCCGGGCCGGCTGCAGACGGAAAGAAGCTGTTTTTGTGGCGTGAGGTTTTGGTCCTGATGGGCCGCATCCTCCTGCCGGAGGGGACTGTCTGAAACAGTTTGTGCCCGGGGTGGGAGGGGTCAGCCACAATCTTTCCTGCTCGCCTCAGAGTCCTGGAGGGAAGGTAGATTGCAGCCAATCACCTTCTCGGCAGAGCAAATGATACGCTGCAGTCTGCCCTTGTCCTGGGTGGTGGCAGCAGCGCACCAGATGGTGACGGAGGAGGTGAGGATGGACTCAGTGATGGCGGTGTAGGTGTCCATGACTCTCTGAGGGGCCACGTGGACTGTTTACAGTGTAGGCCAGGGATGCAGGAAGTCAGTGGTGGAAAGTGAGTAAATTTACGTTGAGATACTTTACTTGAGTATTTCCATTTAATGCAACTTTATACTTCTACTCCACTACATATCAGAGGGACATATGTACTCCATTTATCTGACAGCTGGAGTTACTAGTTACTTTGCATATTTTGCAGATTATTCATCATATAAGAAACATATTTGATGCATTGTTCTATGAAAAAAGAATCGAGTCCTTAAAGTTTATTCTCTTATAAAAAGTGAAAGAATCTGCCAGTGTTTTAGGAATATTTCAACCTGCTTTCAATGCAAATAAACTTTTTCATATCTGTAGTTCTGTCTGGTTTCGAGATATAGACACTCATTTGTCAAACATTTAAATTAAAAACTGGTTGAAATATGCTCACTGCGCTGCAAAATAGGGTTTGTAGGACTCAGTTACAGACAGAAATGTCTTTATATGATCGAGGTTTTTGCAGGTCCACTCCACGACAGCTCCAGTTCGACCAGCTTTACAAAAATTAAGTGGCAAAAGTTTTTGCTTCACTTCTCTTCTTCTGTTCACCTGTCTCTCTCGTTTTCTCACACTTTCAGTTTCTCCCGTTCTCTTCGGGGAGTTGGCGAGATGACGTTTACACATAAATATAATTAAATTAATACTCCAAACATCAGAGCATCTTAATGAATGAAATATAACCTATTGCGCAAATTGCAAGTAAATAAGTAATAACTGCACACAGTGGCGGTAATTAAATAAAGAACCATGATATTGCTGCCTGACGTGGGCAGCAGCTGAAAGAGTGAAGTGGACTGAACTCTCTCCAGGGGTCTGCCTGTCAGGATGATCAGTGCCTGTCCACTGTCAAAACAATCCCACTTTTAGTTTAGAAGTGTAAACGTCTCCTGACAGCCGTGATCATACACAAAAACATTTTATAACTAACATTACTGCCTACAGCAGTTTTGAGGAAACTGAATTCAGTGCTTTTTAAGACTTTCTAAGAGCTGCAGATACCCTGCAAGGGGGACCTGAGGGTTCCAGACACAATTTTCACTCTCTCCTTTCTGCTTTGTAGGTGACAGTGTTGTTTGCAGGGCAGCACATCTCTAAGAGCCCCTTCGAGGTGGAGGTCGGCATGGCTCAGGGAGACTCCAGCAAGGCCACGGCCCAGGGACCAGGCCTCGAGCCCTCAGGAAACATCGCCAACAAGGCCACCTACTTTGACGTCTACACAGCAGGTAATGACGCGGACGATGTGAGGGAGGTTTGGTTATCTCGCTATCATCAGGTTAGAAAGTCTGCATGGATATGTTTTATCGTGTGTCTTAACTCATTCTCTTTTTTTTTGTTTGTTTTTTTTCCTGTTCTTGTATCCCCTCCCGTTTCTCTCAGGTGCTGGTGTTGGCGAGGTGGAGGTGATGATCATGGACCCTGCCGGCAAGAAGAACACGGTGACTTGCACCATCGAGGACAAGGGCAACAGTAGCTACCGCTGCACCTACAAACCCACCCAGGAGGGCCCGCACACTATCTACGTCACCTTCGCCGGTGGTCAGATCAGCAAGAGTCCCTTCACGGTCACCGTGGGAGAGGGTAAGAGTTACAGATTTGATTCCTTAGCACACGAGACGTATTACAGTATCACTGAGAAACCCTGTTTATAAGTCATTCTGTAGAGGATGTTACTGAAACATTCTCAGCCTCTAATGACTATCAGCTATATCAAAGTCCACTGTGAATCTTAAAGGCAACAAGAGACAGCTATTTTTTAAACCTTAAATATGTGTTTTTTCTTCCGTTGTGTCTAATGCTTTGCTGTCTATTCCTGCCACTGTACTGGACGGTGTCCTCTCTCTTCCCCTCCCTCCTTCCCTTCTTCTCTTCGATAGAGGCCTGGTGGTATCTGTCCTCTTTCTGGAACAGCCTCTTCCTTCTGCTGTCATTTCCTGTTTCCTGGGATCTCTCTTGGGTACCCGCTGTGTGTGTGTGCGATTGCATGCATGAGTGGTTCATCTTTGTGTCCATGTAGATATTTGACTGCATTATCCTTTACTCTGTATGTGTGTGTTTTTGTGGAATTGCATGTCTTACTTGTGACTAATTTCCCTCTGTAAACTTGATTTATATGTGTGGTGTGTGTCATGTCCATGAGGAAATACTAACAAATTCACAAATGTATTCTCAGATTTCTGTGGAAGAATACCACCATTAAGCTGCAGTCTGTATTTGCTCAGAAACGGGTGCTTTATTTCTTCCAGCTCACTAGCGGTCTTAAGTTTACACAATTCACAAAGAATTGTATTTGTATTGCATGACCAGCATTGTTTGAAAAATAGCTTTTGGCACAATGATTCATGCTTTCTAGGAATGAAAATAACAGATACGTGGTAGCATTGTAATTAGCTTTGCCTCTCTGAGCGATAGCAAAAACTTTTAAGTTGCACTGGGTGTGTCCATCCCAGACGACTGTTTAAGGAATAAGAAAATATAAAAACATTTCTGTACCACTTTCTAATATAAAGGGCCTATGAGTTCTAACTAATGGCTTTATTAATTGTTAATAAATCATTTAAAATGCCTCATAAATAAACCATTCATAAGAACATGGCCAGGTTGTAAAGGTTTTTATTTGATGATAATAAATCTTGTTAATCCATTAACGCGATCCTACGTAACTTATGTTACGGGATGATGGTAAATGCTGAAATGTAGTTTGACAGCAGCACATAAAGAAAAGACATAAAGTCACAGAACTGACTCCGTAATGTCAGATACACAGGAATATCTAGCTAAAGTTTGCTAATATTGGCTAACATTAGCCACCATAAGCAACTGGTCATACCAGACCAGTAGTAATACTACAATAATAAATAATACTCTAACATCAAAACCTCTTATTTCAAAATGTATAAAACTTAGCTTTAATAAATACTCATTGGTTTCTCACTCACTAAGTCAAGTCAATTTTGTTTATATAGCCCAACATCACAAATCACCATTTGCCTCAAGGCGCTTTACAGTCAAGTCATTTAGAGTTCAACCATCAGGTCTGCACTTGTAAGTTATTAATAAATACATTTTGGTCCACATCATCTGCAGCTCTTTTCTAAACATTAGTGGTCTAATTAGTCAAAGGAATGTTTCACGATTTGGCAACCCAAAAGTTGTTCTTATGAACGGCTTATAGCTGATCTATAAAGCATAAGTAAATCATTTATTAACCTTTTAATAAAGCCATTAGTTATAACCTATAGGCTCTTTATAAAAAGTGCCTTATTAGACAGTATAGGGGCTTACCACCAAGTGTGATAACCTGAATCTAATCATTAGCCGAAACAATTTTAACCACCGATGTGTTAATCTATGTTGCATGATGCCATTTCTGCTAAACCTTCTTATTGAAACAAATGTTTCTCTATTTTTAATAAATTATCATTTGTTATATAGTGGTTCTGCCAAGTATACCAGACCTGCACACATGACTTGCTGACATCAAAATAGATTTTAATATAATAAAATATTAATGTATCCTCCTTCTTAGAGTGCCAAGTAGTCCACTTCCTGGAAAATATCTTGAGCCCCTTTCAGTAGCCTCTGTTCCTGTGGGGCTTCCTTTGCTTCCTGCAGGGCATCCAACTGTGACTCAGCAGCTCTATTTTATACACTTTTAATCAGGAGATATGAAGGATACTCCACTTCCTGAGTGAGGATAAAGGCTCACTTCCTTTACTGTGGTCTATGTATTCACTCTGCGGGATAAGACAGTTGGATAAGAGGCGCAGGAGGGGCGTGCAGGGCAGGAGGAAAGCGGGGAAGAACAATTGAACAGCACTTAAAGCTTTCCAGCAACCCCTCATCCTTCTGAAAATGATGGATGTACCATTCAGATGGAAATAGTTTTGGTTTCATATCATTCACCCCGCACCTCATTCCTCTTCTCCCTACTGAAACCACCACTGAACTCACATGTGGTCATAATGTTGGAGTCTCTTTCATTGTGTGTGTGTGTGTGTGTGTGTGTGTGTGTGTCTCCACAGCATGTAACCCCAGCCTCTGCAAAGCTAAGGGTCGTGGTCTGCAGCCAAAAGGCCTGAGGGTGAAAGAGACCGCAGACTTTAAGGTTTACACCAAAGGAGCTGGCACCGGAGAGCTCAAAGTCTCCATCAAGGGACCCAGTGAGTCGACCTGCAAACACCAGTCTTATTTTCACTATTGCCAGCTGATTTATTAACTCTGTCTGTGGTATCAGTAAAGTAACTCCACTGTATGCTACCTGCCCAGCACCAAACTGCAGACAAAGTTAGCTACTAGCTGGTGAAAATAGTGGCGCATTTAGCAGCTAAAAAGCCAGATATTTTTTTCAGCAGTTGGTGAAGACCAAAGCAGAGCTAAAAGGAGAGTGAATGTTGAACTTCCATTCACCTGTAGCCAGAAACAAGATTCCAAATTAATGCAAGGTAGCATTAAGGTAGCTGGTTGAAATGATCCTGCACTCCCCGTGTGAATATAGTTATGATGCCTTGCAACCAAGAAACAATAAATAGTTTAGTTTTTTTTAATTGGCTCCTAACATTAGCAGTTAAGGAAAGTGATTCTAACGTGCATCGCTGTGTTTACAGAGGGTCTTGAGGAGCCGTGTAAAAGGAAAGATCTCGGAGATGGTGTGTACGGGTTTGACTATTATCCCACCACACCTGGAACGTATACCATCACCATCACCTGGGGAGGACAGCACATCCCCCGCAGGTACACACACACTCGTACGGAAACAAATGCTACAGTTGAACTGCATTGACTTGTCATTGTGACTGATCGCTCTCTGCTCCGTTTAGCCCCATTGAGGTCAAGATTGGCGCTGAGGCCGGCCAGCAGAAGGTGAGGGCCTGGGGTCCAGGGCTGGACGGCGGCGTCGTTGGCAAATCTGCTGACTTTGTGGTGGAGGCTGTTGGAGACAACGTCGGCACACTGGGTAAGTAAGCCAGAGAGACGACAGAGTTAACACACACAGAGTAAAAGAATCCTGAAAGTGTGTGTCGTTGTAGTTTTACCTTCAGTAACTCACTGACAGCTCTTCTAAGCCTGCTGTGTGTGTTTGTTTTTTCCCTGTTCAGGTTTCTCTGTGGAAGGTCCATCTCAGGCCAAGATTGAATGTGACGACAAGGGCGATGGGTCCTGTGACGTGCGCTACTGGCCCACAGAGGCTGGGGAGTATGCTGTGCATGTGCTCTGCAACAACGAAGACATCCAGCACTCTCCCTTCATGGCTGAGATTGTCAACCCACCTGGCAAAGATTTCTACCCCGACAAGGTGCGCACATACCCAGGGACACGCGTTGTGCAGCTGCAAAACAGACATACAGTTTAAAACTGATAACCGTTATTTCTTTTAATGTTGAAATCATTTTTGTCATCGACGTGTTTATTCCAGGTTAAGGCATTTGGTCCAGGCCTTCAGAGCAGTGGTTTGGCTGTTGGAAAGCCCACTGAGTTCACAGTCGATGCCAAGCAAGGAGGAAAAGCTCCTCTGAAGATTGCGGCTCAGGTAGGGCTGTGTGTGTGTCAGCATTTGACCAGAAATGCACTGCTGTGTAGGATCATCTGGCCGTGTTTCAGCCCCTCAAACGCCTCTGTCTTCATGTTTTCCACAGCTTTGCTAGATCTATTCCACTTTGAAGTATTGTCTTATTCAACTCTATGGTTTTCCACATCTGCACAGGATGGCGAAGGTACTCCTGTGGATGTACAGGTTAAGGATAATGGCAACGGCACATACGCCTGTACTTACACCCCACGAAAACCTGTAAAACACACCGCCATGGTCTCCTGGGGAGGAGTCAACATCCCTGACAGCCCATTCAGGGTGTGTACACAAACACAGACACACATTTAGACAGGGTCTGCGTTTCCTACAGTTTACACAAAGGACATTTTATCACAAAAAAGTCTCTTTAGCTGTTGTGTTTTTGACCGCAGATGAACATCGGAGCAGGCTGTCATCCAAACAAGGTGAAGGTGTCGGGACCTGGCGTGGCCAAGACCGGCCTCAAGGCCTTTGAGCCGACATACTTCACCGTTGACTGCGCAGAGGCTGGTCAAGGTAGAGCGACATAAAACTGTTGCATCCTTTCTCCCAATAAATCACAGCACAGTATTTTCTACCACTGCATAACTGATGTTTTTTAAACCATATCAGTAGCTTTGACAGGATCTGCAGCGTGTATTTAAAGCAGCAAAAAATATATAGTCGTTTATCAACAATGGTTCAAATTACTATGTGTAATGTAACTCGTAGTTACAAACCACAGATAATCATCACCCAACTCTGCCGCTCTCTTCAGCTCATTGTTTTAGTCTCATTGTTGCAGGCAGCTGTTTTCAGCAACCGACTGTACGCTTCATGCCCAGCACCGGACTACAGATAGACAAAGTTAACGACTAGCTAGTGCAGAAAGTGGCGTATTTAGTAGCTAATAAGCCAAATATTTCCCTCAGGAGTTGGTGGAGAGCAAAACAGAGCTGAAAGTAGAGTGAATAATGGACTTGTATTCATCAGGTGGCCAGAAACACGACTACAGATGAATGCTAATGTTGCTCTGAGTCTTGTGGATGTGTACATAGGCTAATAAATTCACCTTAACAATTTAGGACTAAATTTTTTCTTTATAGGGTGTAACTCATTAGTTGGATTAAGACAACAGAGGTAAAATGGCTGCAGAGCATCAGTTGAAATCATCAGTGTGGTGACTTTTGTCTCCTGTCCTCAGGCGACATCAGTATAGGTATCAAGTGCGCCCCCGGAGTGGTGGGCCCCGCAGAGGCCGACATCGACTTTGACATCATTAGAAACGACAACGACACTTTCACCGTCAAATACACTCCTCCTGGAGCGGGCAGCTACACCATCATGGTCCTGTTTGCTGACCAGGTGAATCATGCGTTGTTTGTAGCATGAATGAGAGCAGAATGTGCATGTGTAGGGTTGTGCGTATTCTGTGTGTATTTTTAAAATGTGTGTTTGAACACAGTATTGCTTCTGTTTGTTGTTAGGCTATTCCAATGACGCCCATCAGGATCAAAGTGGATCCTTCTCATGATGCCAGCAAAGTCAAGGCAGAAGGACCGGGACTCAGCCGCAGTGGTAAGAACACCTATTCAGTAGGTTGTTCAGTGTGAAATATTCCATGTTTTATATATCTTTATATGTTTAAATCTGCAACTTCCTCTTTCCATTGTCTGTCAAGTTATGGTGGTGATCACAGCTCATGCCAGCTACCCAGTTTTTCTATTTCTTGCAATCAAACCGCAATGAAACAAAAAAACTATGACTTATTTCCTGTGAGACAGAGAATTTTCCAGAATTACTCCACAGGCATTGGCTGTTTAAAATAGTAAATATAAAAGCTTTTATAAACTGCTGGAGTTTGAGAAATGGAAATTAATACGATAATGTTAATATGAACTCTGATTAATTTTCTTTCTTTCTCAGGCGTTGAATTAAACAAGCCCACTCATTTCACTGTGAGCACTAAAGGAGCAGGAAAGGCCAACCTGGACTGTAACTTCAGCGCTCCGATCAAAGGAGAGGCTGTCAAGGACTTTGAAATCATCAACAACCACGACAACACACACACTGTGAAATACACGCCTGTGCAGCAGGTGAGATGGGAGAAGCACTCACACATACGAACATGCCAATGCACATTTTGATACATAGACCCATCCAGTCTCTCTAGCTACCCTCTGATTATTACAGTCTCCACCTTCAAGTACAAAGCTAGAGCCAGGAGACACTTAGCTTAGCATAAAAACTGGAATTTGAACTGAAGTGGAATTTGCTTGGTCAGTCAGATTTGCCTCTGTTTTATGTTCGTTCAGTAGTCAAGGCAGCATTATTCTGTCCACCCTTTCCTGCATAATAATTTGTGTGATCACATCTGTGTCCCTCCGCCCCTTCCTGCCCCAGGGTCCTCTGGGAGTTGCTGTGACCTACGGTGGAGATAACATTCCCAAGAGCCCCTTCAATGTTGGTGTGGCCCCCACACTGGACCTCAGCAAGATCAACGTCAAGGGCCTGGGGGACAGTACGTACTTTCCTGTCATCGCTCTTGTACCTCCGCACCTTTTTGATTTCACCCCTCATATATAGCATCATTTTGTGTTTAACATACAGTAAATAACCAGAGCTGAATGGTGTTTCTGTTGCTCAAGTCATTTTTTTTTTTTTGTGAAGTGTGTTGTTACTCTTGACCTATAGCATTTCTCTGGTTTGTGTGGAAGCCCATTTCTGCCTGGAAAAGAAGAAAATTGATGAAAAATGATGCGTGATAGATAATAAGTGTGTGATATTAAGTTAAAATTAGGAGTTTGTTGGTTAAAATTATGACCTACTGAGTTAAAATTGTACAAGACTAAGTCAGAATTATGAGATAATAAGTCATTATTTTGAGATGGTGTCTCAGAATTTTGGCTATGTCAAACTTTTGACTTACTATTTTATCATTTTGACTTTATACTTCATTATTTTGTCTTACTTTGAATTGGTAAGTCAAAATTCTGTCTAATTAATAATTTTGTCATGTCTTTTCATCATTTTTTTTTTCCTTTCGTGGTCGTCCATTTGAAACGCCTAATGTCTAATCTGCAGCGCTCTCTTTGCTCTGTGTGTCATTGTAGAGATGACTGTAGGCAAAGACCAGGAAGTGACTGTCAAATCTAAGGGTGCCGGTGGTCAGGGCAAGGTCGCCGCCAAGGTGACCGCGCCATCAGGGAAGCCAGTGGCCAGCAAGGTATGGCGCATGATTTGGATTTATTCTCTTCTGGGGAAAAAATCTTAGTGCATGCTGAGACCACCTCTCAGAATTGCCTTATTCTTTTTATAGTGTATTTAAGTTATAAAAGTCTCACATTTTGAAGCCTTGCATCTCTAACATATGATGCATACATCATCATTTCTTGTTCAGGTTGAGCCAGGGCTGAGCCCAGAGACCAGTCAGGTGAAGTTCATCCCCCGGGAGGCGGGGCCATACCAGGTTGAATTGACCTATGATGGAGCGCCGATCCCTGGATCACCATTCAACCCCACAGCTTATCCTGCCTCAGATCCCTCCAAGGTTAGCCTCAGTTACTGACAGACCATACTGTTACACATCTATAGAATGAAAAGAATATGAATAAAATGTAGAATTTTTTTTTTTGCTGACACACTTATTAATCAATAATCATTAAGTCATTAATCATTCGGTCTCCTCTTCTCTCAGGTACGCTGCTCTGGCCCAGGCTTGGAGCGTGCCAAGGTCGGGGAGAAAGGGGAGTTCATTGTGGACTGTACCAACGCCGGCCCGGCTGAGCTGACCATCGAGATCATCTCAGACAGCGGCACTGAGGCCGAGGTTCACATCCAGGACAACGGAGACGGGACCTACACCATCACCTACATCCCCCTCTACCCCGGCTCGTACACTCTCACCATCCGCTACGGTGGCCAGGATGTGCCCAACTTCCCTGCTCGGCTCAACGTGGAGCCTGCGGTCGACGCCAGCGGAGTCCGTGTGTTCGGACCGGGAGTGGAGGGCAAAGGTAAAATAACCTGCTGCAGAAGATAGATGTGGTTTTATGTTCGTTCATTTGTTATTTCGTGTTTTGGTCACTAATGTTCAGAGGCAAAGGTAATGTCTGTTTTTGGTTTTTCATTTTCATACCCTGCATATATTCTGTAAATAAATCATTTCTGTTCTAGATTGAAATTGTTCGCATTGTGAACATGTGCTATTTTTTATTTTCATCCTACTTCCCTTTGTGTGTCCTATTGTTAGCATACTGAAACAATTATAATCATTATAGTTTTATAGAATGTAATTAGGGATGCATTGATTCAATACTGAGCTTTATAGAGCAGACCGAGTATCAGCCAGATGTGACTGATCCATATTAGAATACAGTTTCTTTGTCAAAGTCATTGTAAAATACAGGTTTTCTGCTTTCACTTACACTTTCAACACGTTCGGCTTTCTGCTGTTATAATACCTGGGTATCCTGTTTCTGCTTTGCCTTGTCTGTCAAAATAAACTTTGTAAACTCTGTTTTTAAAGGTGCTATATAAATAAAGCTACTATTATTATTTATTCAGTTAAAGCGAGCTGCTGTGTCACAGCAATCCAATTAGTTCCACATGGTGTGTACAGATTTTAAATTTGAAAAAAAAAAAAGAATCAGACTGGTGCATCCCTAAATGTAATCAAAGCCTGTACAAGCTTGCAAACATTTCACCAACATGCCGTTTGTTCCCTGTCGTGTGTATTTAGGTGTTTTCCGCGAGGCGACCACAGACTTCACTGTGGATGCTCGTGCTCTCACCCAGAACGGCGGCGACCACATCAAAACCCTCATCAGCAACCCGTCTGGCAGCCGTACGGACGCCCTGATCACCGACCTCGGCGATGGAACCTACAGTGTAGAGTACACTCCCTATGAGGAGGGTAAGTTCAAACGTAGCAGTGTGTGCAGAATTTGTAGGTTTGTTATTGGATTCTCCAGTACATGAGTTTGAAGCTGTCCTAATATCGTGTGTACGCTTCAGGCCCACACAGCGTGGAGGTTTGCTACGAAGGCTCTCCGGTGCCTAAGAGTCCATTCCGTGTTGCCGTCACTGAAGGCTGTGATCCAGCTCGTGTTCGCGTGCACGGTCCTGGCCTCAAAGGCGGTATCACCAACAAGCCCAACAAGTTCACAGTGGAAACCCGGTAAGTGACACATAACATTTACTTGGAACAGTTTAAGGAAAACGCAAATGTCCCTGAAGTGCTTCCTGCCTGTATTTTTAATGTCCATCGTCTTCCCTCTGCAGAGGAGCTGGTACTGGTGGTCTTGGTCTGGCAATGGAGGGTCCATCAGAGGCCAAAATGTCCTGCACTGATAACAAGGATGGCAGCTGCAGTGTGGAGTACATCCCATACGAACCTGGCACATACAACCTCAACGTCACCTACGGAGGACAGCCCATCAAAGGTACCTAACTGTTACAGCTGGAAAAGTGTCAAAAAACATTTCCATATTGTCACGATGATCTACATTTTTCTAACTTTTCTGACGTTTTGTCTGTGCAGGTAGTCCATTCTCTGTGCCAGTCAGTGACACAGTGGACAGTACCAAGGTGAAGTGCCAGGGTCCAGGCCTGGGCAACAATGTCCGGGCCAACATTCCTCAGGCATTCACAGTGGACGCCTCCAAAGCTGGAGTGGCCCCACTGCAGGTCCGTGTACAAGGACCCAAAGGTGAGTGTGTTCTCTATTCATGATTAACGTGCGTGTGTTTTGTGATAGTCGCATACAAAAAGAGTCATAAGAAATAAGACACTTTTAACAATGGTTATTTAACCTCTCTCTCTTTCTGCCTGTGTGTGTTCAGGTGTGGTGGAGCCGGTGGAAGTGGTGGATAACGGTGACCAGACTCACACAGTCAACTACGTTCCCACCAGAGAGGGACCCTATTCCATCAATGTATTGTATGCTGATGAGGAGATCCCACGCAGGTAACGCACAAAAACACTTCAACACGCACAGATTCTGTGTACCATCAACATTTTCTAACTGTCTGGATATTCGTTCCTCTGCAGTTTGTGTTTGTGTTCATGCAGCCTCTCCTCTCTCCCTCTGTCAGCCCCTACAAGGTGAAGGTGCTCCCCACTCACGATGCCAG
The DNA here is from genome assembly GCF_020085105.1 of Siniperca chuatsi. Taxonomy (NCBI): domain Eukaryota; kingdom Metazoa; phylum Chordata; class Actinopteri; order Centrarchiformes; family Sinipercidae; genus Siniperca; species Siniperca chuatsi. The sequence continues at coordinate 2,040,198 of NC_058051.1, forward strand.
TAAGGTTCGTGCCAGCGGGCCCGGGCTCAACACCACCGGGGTGCCCGCCTCTCTGCCGGTCGAGTTCACCATTGATGCCAAAGACGCAGGCGAGGGACTGCTGGCAGTGCAGATCACCGTGAGTGCTCACATGTGATGCACATAATAAAAATAAATAACACATTATTTTGGTAACTGTTTTCAAACTTTACCCCCCCCCAAAGGACCCAGAGGGAAAGCCGAAGAAGGCCAACATCCGTGACAACCATGACGGGACCTACCTGGTGTCCTATGTGCCGGACATGACTGGCCGATACACCATCCTCATTAAGTACGGAGGGGATGAGATCCCATACTCACCCTACCGTATCAGGGCCCTGCCCACCGGAGACGCCAGCAAGTGCACTGTCACAGGTATGTGCAGGAGTGTTAGACCACTGGACACACATTTGTTCTCATATAGTGGGGATGTTTGAAACGTACTCAAACATTTTGTTTTTACCTTGCAGAAGTAGCAATAGTCTAGACTTTTATATAATTAGTTTGACTCAAAGTCCATTGTATTGTTGGTCAATTTCTCCTCTGTCCTCTGTATACTATGGGAGTAACAGTCATTCTGCACGATGCTGAATTTTACTGTTATACACGCAGATCTTTCATGTTGTTGACGTATTAGGAAATGCACACAGTTACATGAGAAGATTGATACCATTCTCATAGCTGTCCATTAACTATGAAGCTGGAGCCAGGAGGTTAGCTTAGCTTAGCATAAAAACTGGAAGCAGTTTTTCCATACGAAAACTACAACTTCTTGTTTTTACACTTAGGCCTGTGCACAGATTAAACAAACAAGAAATAACAAGTTAATCGATGAGCTTTAGAGGTGCTGATTTGGTTAGCTTTGGACAGAGCCAGGCTAGCTGTTTCCACTTCCAGTCTTTATGCTATGCTAAGCTAAGCTAAGCTAAGTGGCTGCTGGCTCTAGATTCAAATTTAGCATCGGACATGAGTGGTATCAGTCTTCTCATCTAACTCTCAATAAGAAAGTGAAAGGGCGTATGTCCTAAAATGTCAAACTATTTCTTTAAAATAAACAGATGTATTTTTTGGGAAAAGTGAAAACTAATGTTGAGCTCTAATTATAATTCATCAAAATGAATTTTATTCACAAGCTGGGATGTGATTCACAATAATCACAAACCATAATCACCCATTATGACTCAAATCTGTGAGAGTGTGAAAGATAAATCTATCGGCTTAGCCATTTAAGATTTCATCTCTCAGCGTTCCTGCTGCTCCTGTCTCATTTTTCATGCATTGTTATGTTGTGTTCCTCACGCTGTGCTCCTCAGTTACACTCCCCCTCACCCAAGTCCCCGCTGTACACACACACACACACACACACACACACACACACACACACACACACACACACCCTCCCTGCTTCACACTCCACCATCACCGTTTGTTTTCATCCAAGTGTTTGGAGCACAGTTATTGCCTCCCACCACCCCCACTACCACCTGACTGTCTTTTATTTGTCACTTTTTTTCTTTGCTCCCCTGCTTCTCACCGTTCCTATTATCAGTCTCAATCGGCGGTCACGGTTTAGGTAAGCCTACTGAACGACTTTGTCATGTAGAGGAACTACTCTACCTTTCCTTTCTTTTGCCTGTCAGCATGGAGGATAGTGGCACCAGCTTTCAACAGGATATCCCATTCTCTCTCTTTCTCTCTTGCTTTTTCTACTTCTTCTCTTATACTTCTCTATGCCATGCCTTTTTTTCCCCTCCCATCTTGTTTTCCACTCCCTCTCTCAAAAGTGTTTGTCTACGTTTCCCTCTCACGGTTTTTATTGGACAGACTAATGGACTAACAGAGTAAGTAGGATGGCATGGTGGAATGGCACTTTGGCTAATCTAGCTTTCAGTTCTACGTGGAAACTGTATGATGATAACATATGAGTCGCTGGTAACAACATACAATAGATGGAAATAACATGACTAGATCTCATCCAACTTTAACCTGGTCTCATGGTTGTGGAATGTGCATGCTGAATGTTGTGTGTGTGTGTGAAAGGAGGTGTGTGTCTGTGTGTCTCTGTAAGATTAAACATTATAACAAATTACATCTCACCACTGACCCTTTTTCTCAATTCTTAAGGCGCCGGTGTCGGCCCAACTATCCAGATTGGCGAACAGACAGTCATCACAGTGGACGCCAAGGCTGCTGGGAAAGGAAAGGTGACATGCAGCGTGTGCACGCCCGAGGGGGCGGAGCTCGACGTGGACGTTGTTGAAAACGAGGACGGCACGTTCGACATCTTCTACACGGCGCCGCAGCCCGGCGAGTATGTCATCTGCGTCCGTTTTGGAGGGGAGCACATCCCTAACAGTCCCTTCCAAGTCACGGTGAGTGATGGGCATTTTAACCTTTAGTTATTCAGGGTAGGTTGGCTGAGCATACATGCTCTGTTACTGCAGTGCCCTGTCGACAGTTTAGTGGAACAACAGAAACAAAATAACAAGAACAGACAGAGTCAATGAACAAAACTGACAATAAAGAAGGTGCCGGTTCAGTCAAAGCAATCACAGGCAGGCAGAGAACGATAACTAAGAATGTATGAATAGTGTTTCGAGTCTTAGGTGATTGAAGACTTTTCCCTGAGACTGCTGCATGCAAAAGCAAAGGCACTTTATTGTAATGAATGCAGTGGTTAGTGTTGTAATTATCACCTGTAATGAACCTGAGGGCAGAAGGTCAATCAACAATCCTTTTTCTACAGCTCAGAGGGAAATAGCCTCTCTTTCTGTACAACAAGCCAGTCTTCTGTTGCAGTTTACCAACAAGGTTCTCTGTGTGATATTTTAAATACAAAACCAACCGAGGCAGATGTATTGGTATTTGTATTCTGTGATCCTCTCAATGTTAAGCCCAGACAGAGTGGAGATAACAACACGACCAACACACACTTAGCTCTGTTTGGTGTAAAGGTGTGAGTGAGAGATGCTGCATGGACCAAAGATCCTTGACGCTGTTTCTCCCTACAGAAGCTTCGTGATTGGGTCCTGGTGGCGCCAGACATTTTCTAAATCACCCTGACTACTGTTGTATTCCCCTCCAATCCCTTCCATCTTTTTTACCCTCTCCATCCCCTACACCACCCCTACCTACCCCTTCACCACCTCCCACCCCCCTCAGGCGCTGGAAGGAGCTCCATCAGACCAGCTCATGCAGCAGAGCCAAATGCCCCAGTACTACGCTCAACAGCCCTGGGTACCTAAAACCTCTGCCTCCAGCCTCTCAACTCAGTTTTTGTTCAACTTCCTCTGTTCTCCCTTTCTCTCATGTACATCACCATACATGGCCTCCCTTCATCAGCCTGCATCAGTGTCTGCTGTCTCTTATTGCAGGTGTTTCATCTCTGAGGGGGCTTTTTCTCTCATTTCACACCCTCCACCTCATAAACAGGATTCCTTAAACACATGGGCAGTGCAACAGAGCTGCACAATATCAAAAAGGCACATGAATATTCTTCAACATAGGAACTATTTCCTTTGCAATTTGGGAAATCAGTATTTTAAATATTTTCCATAAATCATTGTGCAGCCGTCTGTTCAGCAGTGCTCCATGTCAACTCTCTTAGGAGACAAAAGCAGCCATTTTGAGAACCATCAATGTGGGCATGTCAGCTGCTCCACATTTTACAAAATGGCTAACTGCTTCTTCATTCTCCCTTGACCTACCAGTGTTTTTGTGCTCATCTCATTCTCTCTCGCAGTTTGTGTCGGTGTCATCATCCTGACCATGATCACCATTGTCATCTCCATTGTCAATCATTTCATCTCGTGATTGTCTCATCCCATTTTGTTTGCTGGTGTTTGGAAGCTTTTACCCCTCTGTCCTGCACTGTGTTGATTGTATCTGTGATGTAACTGTAACCACACCCTTCACCACTGACCCCTGCCCTCTGTCTCCCAGGCAACAGACAGACCAATGGGAATGAATGGTCTGGATGTGGCAGGGCTGAGACCGTTTGACCTGGTCATCCCGTTCACCATCCAGAAGGGAGAGATCACAGGTAACATGAACAAGTTCGCAGCCCAGTCTTTAGTGATGATGTCTGTGTTGCGTGTACCTCACTGTATGTTTCTGTCCTCTGCTGAAGGTGAGGTCCGAATGCCATCGGGCAAGGTGGCCAAGCCTGACATCACAGACAACAAGGACGGCACTGTTACTGTCAAGTACGCTCCCACTGAGGCCGGCCTGCACGAGATGGACATCAAATACGATGGCATCCACATCCCTGGTACAGCTTACCTCTGACGTGTTTGTGTAACCTCTAAGGTGCATGAAAAGTTTTGTTCACTGTTCACTCATTCTCTCTCTCTCTTCTTCTTCTCTCTGTTATCATTCACAGGAAGTCCCTTACAGTTCTATGTGGACTACATGAACAGTGGTAATGTCAGTGCCTATGGCCCTGGCCTCATCCATGGGACTGTCAACAAGCCTGCTGTCTTTACTGTTAACACTAAAGATGCTGGAGAGGGTATGTAGCAGTCATATGGCAGTATACACCTGACTGTATGCAGCAGCTTGTGTAGAAATCAGTTGAATCCACAGAGATGCACATGCTGTATGTATTACCTCTAACTCTTATTAATCAGGACTGTACCAGTCATCTGTATTCATTTTACCACACTCACCAGCTTGCTCAGACTTTAACACCACCTCAGACCGAAGAGAGAGAAAGCAGTAACAAAGGGAGAAACATAATCACACAAAACACCGTCTGTTCATATCACGTCCTTGTAGGTGGTCTGTCTCTGGCCATCGAGGGTCCATCCAAGGCAGACATCAGCTGTCTGGACAACCAGGATGGGACCTGCACTGTGTCCTACCTGCCCGTCCTGCCGGGAGACTACAGCATCCTGGTCAAATACAATGACAAGCACATCCCCGGCAGCCCCTTCTCTGCTAGGATTACTGGTAATATCATCTGTTCTCAGATCCTCAGTTATTAAATGGAAATATGACGGTCAGCATTGAAGGCCATTCACACTGGCTTGGATCTTTGTCAAACACAGGTGAAACTAATAATGTTATTATTTGCTGCATTGCAATAATTGTTATCAGTTCCACCTGTGCTTTTCCTACTATGACAAGGTGACAAAATGTCTGCTGTGAAAACAGTTTATGAATCGGACTCATTTGGGAACAAACGAGTGTTCTGATGCTAGCAGATTCAGGTTAGCTCACAAAGCAAACACTTGAGTCAAGAAAAGATGAAGAAGCCGATCTTGCTCGTGAGATTACTGTCAATATAGCAGGAGAGGGTTGTGTCATTTGTGTATAACTCCTTTTGTTAGGCCTACTAGTTTTCCAAATACTGATAAAGATGCAGTCAATCGCCCGCCTCTGAGTGTGTTTATGTCATCAGCGTGCGCCCTAACTGGCCTGTCACTGCTGTGTCTTCAGGTGATGACTCCATGAGGATGTCCCATCTGAAGGTGGGCTCGGCCGCAGATATCCCGCTGGACATTGGAGAGCTTGACCTCAGCCAGCTGACCGCCTCCCTCACCACGCCCTCGGGCCGCGAGGAGCCCTGCCTGCTGAAGATGCTGCGTAACGGACATGTTGGTGAGTGTGTGTGTGTGTCTGATGTAAGCAAGGAAAAATCGACTGAAATGACATGAGTCTTAGCTGTTGTCATCTTTTTAACCCTCCCCTCTTGTTTTTATGCATGTGTCCGTCACAGGCATCTCATTTGTTCCTAAGGAGATCGGAGAGCATCTGGTGAACATCAAGAAGAACGGTCGCCATATTCCTAGCAGCCCCATTGCTGTTATGATCAACCAATCAGAGATCGGTGATGCCAGCCGAGTGCGTGTGAGTGGCCAGGGCCTGAGCGAGGCCAGGACCTTTGAGCCTGCTGAGTTCATCATCGACACTCGTGATGCCGGTACACGCTTGATAAAGATATTTCTACTTGTGTTAATTGTCTGTTACATTTTATTTTCAGTCATCCAGTTTTAATATTTATTGCCACTCTCTCATGTTTCTTCCATACAGGCTATGGAGGCCTGAGCCTGTCCATTGAGGGGCCCAGTAAAGTGGACATCAACACTGAGGACCAGGAGGACGGCACCTGCAAGGTCACCTACTGCCCCACTGAACCAGGAAATTACATCATCAACATCAAGTTCGCTGACCAACATGTGCCAGGTGCTTACCTTAAAACATCCGGGGATTACAGAGCAGAGCAATGTTGTTCTAAATTACTAAACTGAATCAATCGTTGTGTGTGTGCACAGGGAGCGCGTTCACAGTGAAGGTAACAGGGGAGGGAAGGATGAAGGAGAGCATCACCAGGAAGAGGAGAGCAGCATCAGTTGCCAACGTCGGCAGCCAGTGCGACCTCAGCCTCAAGATCCCAGGTGACGAAGACAGGAAATGATGACATTACGATGCATCTCTCTGTGGTCATGATGGAAATCAAACTCCACATTATGACACAGTTGGTGTGACTTGTTAGATGTGTAACTGTCACAGAAATAACTTTTCACTGTTAGAGTACTTTGGAAAGTGCTGGTGTTGCTGAATTGGAGAATCTGCTTTTGTCTATTTTCTGTGTGAGACCTTAAAGAGAAACTTTAGGGTCTCACACAAATAAAAAGTTTAATTCATAAGCAAACGCACCATCGCTCAATTCAATACATTAGGGCTGCTACAGTGTTACTTGGTCTGGTATGACCAGTAGCTTATGGTGAGCTAATGTTAGCTCTCAACTTTAGAGAGATATTGCTTTGTAACTGCCATTACTGAGTCAGTTCACTGACTTCATGACTCTTTTCCACTTGTGCTACTGTAACACTACATTTTAGCATGTTACAGATATACATTTCATCCTAGCTTTAGAGGTGCTGTTAGGTGGACTTTGTTACCTTTGGCCTGTTGGATCTAGCGAGTGGTGTCAATCTTCTCATCTAACTCAGCAAGAAAGTGAAGCGTATTTCCCAAAATGTTGATTTGTTCCTTTAAAGCAACTGACTCCAGACAATCTTATGAAATAAAGGGATACTTTACATTCCATTATCAGATAAAAGTTACATAGTCTCACTTTATGCATGTGTATTTTCAATGATTCAGACATCTGTCTGCCTGTCTCTTCAGAGATCAGCATAGCTGACATGACAGCTCAGGTGACCAGCCCGTCTGGCCAGGTTCACAAGGCTGACATTATGGAGGGAGAGAACAACACCTACTGCATTCGCTTCGTCCCCACTGAGACGGGTGTGCACACAGTGTGTGTGAAATACAACGGCGTGCATGTGCCTGGCAGCCCGTTCCAGTTTACTGTCGGCCCACTGGGAGAGGGCGGATCTCATAAGGTTCGTGCTGGAGGGCCGGGCCTGGAGAGAGCAGAGGCTGGAGTACCAGGTAGGTGTGGTGGCTGAGTTATTTTGTGTCTGTGTGTGCTTCGATATGTAATTTTACACAGTGTACCTGACTCTGTTTTGGCCCCTGTGTTGTGTGTAGCTGAGTTCAGTATCTGGACGAGGGAGGCTGGAGCCGGAGGTCTCAGCATTGCTGTGGAGGGGCCGAGCAAGGCTGAAATCGCCTTCGAGGACCGCAAGGACGGCTCCAGTGGAGTGTCCTACATCGTGCAGGAGCCCGGTGAGAGAAGAGACAGGGAAAGGTTTATGAATGGATTAAAGAATTAAGCTGCAGATAAACGTTTTATACATCCAGTGAATGTCTTTGTTTAATGCTGTTTTTTGCTTTGTTCCACTCCACATAGTTATACTCTAATGTTGTTTTTTATGAAGAAATTGAATCTGTACAGTATATGCGTGTTGTGGAGGCCTGTCACTGTTTTTGTATTTGTGGGACTGTTTTAGTCCCTTTCTGACTTGAAATCCGTTCCCCCGTAGGAGACTACGAGGTGTCGATCCGTTTCAACGACGAGCACATCCCTGACAGCCCCTTCATCGTCCCCGTGGCCTCGCCGTCAGACGACGCCCGTCGCCTCACTGTTGCCAGTCTTCAGGTGAGGCTCTGAGACACACACACATCCGTGTGCACACACACCAAGCCGCAGGACACTGCCTACAATGCAGCAGCAGCTCGTAGTTTTACGTTTTGTGCTATATCAGATTGAAGAATATCATGACTATTGTGCAATACAAGAGACAGTTCAGTTTTTGTGGTTTTACACAATAGACAAATATCTTCCACTCACGAGGACTTTGATAGTGTGGAGTCAGTAACAAAGGCAGATGACACTGTCGTATTTAACAGTGTGTAATGTAACAAAGTGTAATAGTTTGTTTTAAGTTAAATATATAGCAGAGTAGTGAATGTTTTAGCAGGCCAAGATGGTTAGAGATGCATAAGATGAGAGTTCAGAGGTACAGGCATAGGATCAGCAGCTGCTGCTGCATTGTTGGGCAGTGCATGGGCTTCTGGGATACTAGAGGACTGTGTGTGTTTCTCGTGCCTCATTCTAAAGGCTCCCAACAGCCTCCCACCTCTAAAAGGGATACGGGGCGCTAAAGAGGTTAAAGAGGTCTGACATGGGCTGTATATCCTCTGTCTCTGTTCACACTCTCACAATACTGTGGAAGCCCATTTCTGACACAAAAGAAAAATATAGATGAAAAGTTCTGCAGGATAAAAATAAAAAAAACTCCTGGTAAGTTAAAATTCTGAGATAATTCTCTCCTAATAAAAAATTTGACTTTCTCACAATGTTGACGTACCATTTTTCTTTTTATCGTGTAGAACTTTTCATCAATTTTTTTCTTTTTCTGGTGGAAATGGGCTTCCATACAACCCTGACTTTCATACATTAATATTTATCTTCACCTGCATGCAGACCCACCCTCACACAAGCACAGATGTGCTCACACACATATATGTAAACTCACAAATATCCTTATCGATAAACCAAACTACTACTTACTAAAATACCTGCTTTCTCTGCCTTTTCACTGCACAGCCCTCCTCTTTAGTCTTGTTAGCGACCTCCAGGTAAGGTAAATGGTAGCATAAGTTATCTGAATATGATACTGTGGTGCTCATGATGCTATTAAGTAGACAGTACTGAGTAACAGCTTGCTGATTGGCGTGGTCAGCAGGGGGAAAGCTGGGTAGTTATTTGGTTGGTGTTAAATAATGGTGATCCAGTGTTGAGTGTGTGAGTATGTGTTGTCGAGCAGGAGTCGGGTTTGAAGGTGAACCAGCCGGCGTCATTTGCCGTCAGCCTGAACGGGGCGAAGGGTGTGATTGATGCAAAGGTCCACAGCCCATCTGGAGCTCTGGAGGAATGTTGCGTCACTGAGATTGACGAAGGTAACCGCAGGGATGGCAACCAAACTCATCTAAACACCTTCAGACTGCTCACACTGAAATGATGCCACATTTTGGGGAGAATTTTGATAGTGCCGCTGGACATGAGTACACGTTTCCATGTGCCTTACCTTTCCCCTCCTCTCTGTTTGTCTAGATAAGTACGCAGTCCGGTTCATCCCCAGAGAGAACGGTCTCTATCTAATTGATGTGAAGTTCAACGGAAGTCACATCCCTGGTAGTCCGTTTAAGATCCGAGTTGGAGAGACGGGCCAGGCTGGAGACCCTGGGATGGTGTCTGCCTACGGAGCAGGACTGGAGGGAGGCACCACAGGTAACTCACTGCCCTTCTACACAACAGAATGGAAACAAATTAAACAGGAAGTAAATTATAATTATAGATATTTATATATAATATAATATATGAAAAGTGTCCTGAGATAACTTCTGTTATGATTTGGCTCTATATAAAATTGAATCGTCACCTCGGTCTTCCCTATTCCCTCGTTTGCCTCCAGGAACTGCATGTGAATTTGTTGTGAACACGAGCAAAGCGGGCCCTGGCGCTTTGGCGGTGACCATCGACGGGCCCTCCAAGGTGAAGATGGACTGTGTGGAGTGCCCCGAGGGCTACAGGGTCACATACACCCCAATGGCTCCCGGCAACTATCTCATCTCCATCAAATATGGCGGCCCTTACCACATCGTCGGAAGCCCCTTCAAGGCCAAGATCACTGGTGAGGAAGATCTTTGTTTTTCAGGCAAACAAAATGTAAGGATTTTGTTTAAAAATACAACAAAAAAAGATGTAAATAATACGATTTTCCCCATCTCTTCCCCATCTTCCAGGTTCCAAGCTCGTGTCCAGCCACAGTATGCACGAAACCTCTTCTGTCATGGTTGACCCTGTGACCCGTGCCATCAGCTGTTCCCAGCAGGCTGTTCCCACCCAGTCAGATGCCAGCAAGGTCGTGGCCAAGGGCCTGGGCCTGACCAAGGGCTTCATCGGGCAGAAAAACAGCTTCAGTGTTGACTGTAGCAAAGCAGGTGTGTGACTGTGAAGGGTTTGTTTGTCCCAGACACACATTTCGTGAAAAACAAACACTTTTTAAATGTGTGGAATAATATTTGTGTCTCAATCCTGAGCACGCAGTGGGACATTTAGAGCACAGAAAAAAAAACTTTTTTTAACATACATAAGTTAGAATTTGTAGAGAAATTATGACACACAGAATAGTTTAATTTGAGCAAACAAAAATCTATTTTGTGCTCAGTAAATGTATTCGCATGTTTGTTGTTATCCACATAAGCGCACAATAATAACCTCTCACTCAGTTTTACTGTCAGAGGACCTGCCATGTGCGCTCTGCACGCTCCAACAACAACACCTTGCAGCACAATAAATTCATGTACTGCATTACTGGGCCGAAGTAAATCTGTGCCGATTTTCCTCAACTTTGACCCACAAAACTGTGAACTTATTGTCCCGTTAGCAATCAAGCCAATGAGTTTGCTAACTGACGGCGTTTAGAGGGCAGCCCTACAAGCATGTCAGCTTGGGGAGATTTTTTCCCCTGTTCAATAGTTCTGGTTGCCCCTGATTCTGGAAGTAAAAGTCCCATTCATTTTTCCCGTAGACAATGTTATGTGACTCACAGTTGGAGCTTGGATGAGCATGAAACTCTCGCGGTTAAATCATCAGTCCAAAATATCGACAACTGCGTCAAAAAAAAAAAACCTGGTTCTTTGTTAAAAAGTCAAAGGTGCAAGCCTGTGTACATAAAGACTTTGGGGCAGAAATTAACTACGACTCCCAATTACCGAGCTTAAAATTCTGTAAAGTTAAAGATTGCACGGTTGAGAAAACAGATTTTACAATCTGCAGCTTAGCTCGGTTCACTCGGCTTTTGGGGTCAGTTGTGGGTGAACTCCGCAGCGATGGCGCCATGCCAAAACGACAGATAAAACTTTCTGGTGTGAGCGGGCCGTTACAGCCAGCTTCATCTGAAAATCAGATGATTATGAGGAGGTAATTCTGATTGGCTGTTGTGTCTCCAATACGATTGCTAGCATCAGTTTCCAGGGAAGCACCGGGAGACTGGTTAGTAGGCACGCCACAGGTGTTTCTGAGAGAACGCCAAACTGAGTGAGAGTATTAAATTACTCTATGTGAGCACAGAAAAAACTATTTTTGCAAGCGCATGAATTATATTTTATAGAGAAATAATCACAATGTCCCATCGCATGCTAAGAATTGAGGCACAAATATAATGCCATATAAGCACTAAGTTTTAAATCTTCAGCAGTCTCATTCATTTCCAGTCGGCATACTAGGCTAATAACAATACACTGACTGTTCTGTCGCTGTCCGCAGGTCGTAACATGCTCCTGGTTGGTGTGGATGGTCCCAAGGTCCCCTGTGAGGAGATCCTGGTGAAACATTTGGGCAACCGCTTGTACAACGTCAGCTACCAGCTCAAAGAGAAGGGAGAGTACATCCTGGTGGTCAAGTGGGGAGACGAACACATCCCTGGCAGCCCCTACCACATCACTGTCTAAAACCCAGCTCCACAATCGGAAACTTATACCACTGTTTAAAACAACTGAAATTCTATCTAGAGTCTAACCGATCATTGTTTACAGCTCCAAGTCCCTCCCACGTTACAAATTAAGATTTCTGGCTTTGTTTTTTTTTTTTTTTTTTTTTTTTTTTTTTTTTTTTGCATCTTATTTTATAACTATTCAACCAACTAGAAAACAAACTCTCACATCAGTGTTTACCCTCAGCCAGATTTCTGTGTTTTTCCGCAAGTGAATATTTTAAAACCAACATCTTCACTGTAACCCAGTCCAGATGAACGCATAGACACAGAGCATTCCTCTCTTTACGGTCATTCGCTCCATTTCTTGTTTCATTCTTCTGCTATAATCACATCATTCAGTACATTTAGGGAGGAGAAAGATGCACCTTTTTTATTACTGTAAGCCAGCAGTCAATTGTGCCTTAGGCTTTTTACATTTCAGGACACAAGTGGACATTAGTAGATTTGTCTGAACTAGTGTAGAGTGATAGGCTAGCATAGCGTAGTGTAGCAGCAGCAGTAGACTTTGGCCCCGCAGAGCCCAGCATTGAATGGAAGATTACTGTTTACACTGGAGGAGCTACTCTTACATACATAACTAATGGATTCAGTTTTAAATGAGCTTTTATATGAACAATCACAGGACTTGAACCAAAGAGGGTCAGGAGTAATTCCTGGCCTTTGGGTTTGCATGTGAGAATGTGTAAAGGAGCTCCGTTCTGCTCTTTGATGCAAGACCTTTAATTGTCCGTATAAAAGTCAGATGAACGGCTTGTCTGTTACTTACAACAACAAATGCTCAGCGCTGGCCCAGTCCACTCCAGCATGTGGTGTTCATGATGCTCTTTAACCAACCCAGTCGTTTTACCTGCTGCTAGTGTGATCCAGTTTTAGGCACTGCTGTTCTTAAAGCCGTAATATGGATTAGAGTAGGGATATAATTACAAAAGATTCAAGATAGGGCGACATATGTGAACGGGGAGGAGAAAGACACATTTCACAGTAGCTCACTCGTGGTTTGTCTCACACGTGCTCGCTCGACACCGCTGCTGGGAAACGACGCGTTTTGTGTGTTTTAATGTGTGATACCAACATGTGCTCTGCATGTTCATTAGGTTGTGAAACTCTTAGCATACAGAAAGCCTCTGATTCAGAATAACATGACGTGGTGTGTGTGTGTGTGTGTGTGGTGGCTCACCTTTAAGTATGGAACTTTTTTCATATTTATTGAAAGGTTTAAAAAGGGAAGTTTCTAAAGTTGTGCTGGACAGAAGGGCTGAAGATGATGTTGTGGTTTGTCACGTCCTCAAAACACGATGACCAAAAACAAAAGAGAACAGACGTTGCTTGGTTTTCTGCTCAGTGTTCGTATCTCACCCCCTTCAGCCGCCACCCACCCCTCCCTTTATCCTACCAGCTCGCTTTGTGCGTAATCTATCTTTCAGAACAAAAAAATGAATCTTGTCCTAAAAAAAAAAAAAGGCTTTAAAAGTGTTTGTAAGACAGTATTTTGATACACAATAAAGTTGTCTAAGTATTTTTCTGTCAATCTAATGGCTGTTTGTTTTGTGTCTTTAAACTTTGTCTGGTTCTCTTTGAATGAATGGATAAATCATGACAAATACAAAACAGGTGAAACATAAATTGACTCATAATTCACTGATAGTCTAACAGACTCATAGTGGGCCTGTTGTAGCTCTGTACCGAGTTTATAATAAGCCTTAAAATCTAAATAGCTTAACTCTTTGTCACAGTGTTTTTATCTAAATGTGAAGGTCGTTCTCATCAGTAACTTTGATGACGCACATATTAAGCATGGAAGTAAAATGAAGTGCATATCCACGGCAGTTTCCAGTGAGTGGAAAGTGTGTACATTACTGGAGTCTGCAGCCAACGCCCTTCCTGGAAAACTCCAACTCCTTATTAGGCCTGACTCCCTTTCTGCCTCCAGAGGCCGCTGCAGGAGAGGGAATCTTACTCAACGTCTTGCATAATACAACACAAAACAGTGCTCATGCAGAGCTTTGAACAGCCTACCTTTTATTATGAAACCATGTGTTTATATTATATAATTGAGACCAACTTGATGTATCCAAGAGTCTCGAGACTAAACTGTCAATGGATGGGGATCTTTATCATTATTCACTTTAGTAGTAGGTGTTGTAGAAGCAGGCAGTAGTATTTTATTTCCCAACTTTATTTACTTTGTACACACTCATGATGCAAAACCATCAAGGATCTCACAAGAAGAAGAACAGGAGTACATAAATACATAAGTCAAATTGTAGCTGATCATAGATGTAGATCTCATTCTTGAACTGGTGTCTTTCATTAAAAAGTTCCACACATCAAATACATCACACATCAATCCCGAAGTGTTTCACATAAATACATACAATATAATGTATAATTGTTTTTATGACAATATAACAAAACGCACAGATATTCAGAAATATCGTTTCTATATTCCTTTAGAAATTGGTTTGTTGGATAAATGAAATGTATCATTTTAAAATATACTTTAATAACTGGTGGTGACAAAATAAATATTTCTAGTTAAAGAACCTTCTTCATTTCCACAGTGAGTATTCCAGCAGAGCGCACGCTATGAAACACAAGTGGCCTTTGCATTTTTATCCGTTTTATTGACACCATTTAACAGAATATCTGTCTTAAACATGAACTGCAGGCTGCATCAGATGAACGGACGCCCTGCAGGCCTTTTCACTTGTCACAGTACGAACAGCTAACAAGTTTAACATGGCTGTGTTCCATTCAGGTGTCCCACCAGACAGTGTGACAGAGAGCTAAATGGGATTCAGCCATCATTCATTTTATTGTCTTTTCTTTTCCTACTTTTTCGTGAAGGTAGGCCAATTACATTACATTTGCTATATTCTTGTGCAGATACTGGAATACCACATCTCTGTAATACTTCTGTATAAGTTCCAGTCTTTATTAGACAAAGAACCGTGTTTAAGCCGGAGAGCCGCCCGGCAGCAGCGCGTCCACCGCGGCAGCAGCGCCGCGGCAGCAGTGCGACCACCGCGGCAGCAGCGCGTCCACCGCGGCCCGGCAGCAGCGCGTCCACCGCGGCCCGGCAGCAGCGCGTCCACCGCGGCCCGGCAGCAGCGCGTCCACCGCGGCAGCAGCGCGTCCACCGCGGCAGCAGCGCGCTCCACCGCGGCCCGGCAGCAGCGCGTCCGCCGCGGCAGCAGCGCGTCCACCGCGGCAGCAGCGCGTCCACCGCGGCCCGGCAGCAGCGCGTCCACCGCGGCAGCAGCGCGTCCACCGCGGCCCGGCAGGAGCGCGTCCACCGCGGCCCGGCAGGAGCGCGTCCACCGCGGCCCGGCAGGAGCGCGTCCACCGCGGCCCGGCAGCAGCGCGCCCACCGCGGCCGCAGCACGTCCACCGCGGCCCGGCCGCAGCACGTCCACCGCGGCCGCAGCGTCCACCGCGGCCCGGCAGCAGCGCGCCCACCGCGGCCGCAGCACGTCCACCGCGGCCCGGCAGCAGCGCGTCCACCGCGGCAGCAGCGCGTCCACCGCGGCCCGGCAGCAGCGCGTCCGCCGCGGCAGCAGCGCGTCCACCGCGGCAGCAGCGCGTCCACCGCGGCCCGGCAGCAGCGCGTCCGCCGCGGCAGCAGCGCGTCCACCGCGGCCCGCCGCTGTGCCAAGTTCCGCACAAGTTACACCCACTCTTCTGCTCCAGCCTGAATCTCCTCCTACCTTCAGCCACATTTTCTTTTTCAACCGCTGACTCGTTTGTCTTTTTCAAAGGTAAGTGAAATTATTTCGCTTCAACTTTTAAACCAGCAAATCTACCATTTCTTTCTTTTTTTCTCCTTTTTTTAATCGCTCGCGTTTATTGCTCGCCAAGTTTAAAAAGAGCCGCGAGGTCTGTTTCACTCCGCCGCTCTGCTGTGGCGAGGCTTCAACACGGCATCACGGAGATATCGGAGCAAAGTGCTGAAACATTTAAAGAAAATAAGGTTTAGCGTCGAATTATTTGCTTTGACTTTCAAATGACCACCGCAGTTTCCTGCTGGATCGCAGGCGGGCGGGCAGCCGTCCAGCTCCCCCTCCCTGTCCTCCTGTCCTCCCTCTCCATGCTGTTACTAACTATCTGTCCATCGATCTGTCTGTCTGACTGTCCATCGATCTGCAGATGTCTCTGAGTGAGAAAAGTACCGAGGAGATCAGCGAGTTGCTGACGAAGTACGGCATCAAACATGGACCCATAGTCGGTGAGGAACATGCACACATACCTTCATCCACTCCATCACGTCTGAACAGCTGTAGGCAGAAAACAGAGATCTGTAACCGAAACAATAAAATAATAGTAATAGAGACTAAGAAAAGTTAAAAAAAGCCATATTTTATAAGTAATGTTCAGCATGTTTTTAATTCTTTACATGTGACTATGCTGGGGTTTCTCTTTCCAATCTTCAGAGTGTTCACTTTAATCCTTTATTTTCAGGATCCATTACACCTTAATGAGATATAATAAATAAGTTAGAATGGGATCAATAAAATCCCCAAACCTAACCCAGAGATTTTCATAATGCACCGGTTCATTGTAACATTTCACATGACGAAGCTCCATCATGTGAAACTTTCTCCAAGTTCCCTCCAACACTTAGACGATGCAGACGTGTGTTGTATATTTTCTGTTGACTGGGATTGGGATGTTCATGTGCTTGTGTGAACGCAGACTCTACTCGAAAGCTGTATGAGCAGAAGCTGGAGAAGGCCATGAAGAGCGCTCCAGTGAAACCCTCGTCTGATAAGACCTTCTACAGAGAGGAAGGTAGGGTGCTCTCCGGTCAGTCAGGTCTACTCGCACCTTTATTTGACTGCAGCTAATGATTATTTTCATTATCGATCAATCAAGACCCCAGGTGACGTCTTGAAGTAGCTCGTTTTGTCCAACCAACAAATCCAAAACCCAACGATAATCAATTTACCATCACGTAAGATAAACAACAGGAGGCATGTTGCTTGAAAAATTACTTAAACAATAAATGATCAAAATACATCATTTCGAAATACTTAAGGGAGTGACAAGAGTCAATACACAAACAATTCATTCACACACATAAAAACATAAAAATCTATCTAAAAACAGAAAACGTGATAATGTAAGAAAAGAAACAGACGCTGGTTAATGGCAGCGGCCCACAATTTCTACCACCACATGTCAAAAAGACACACGTCAAGATTGTTGATTCATTTTCTGTCGATCAATAAATGGAAATATTGTTTCAGCTCTAATCTTTAGCTGCTGACTTTTCTATCTCCCTTCTTTACACAGAGGGAACGACATTCAGCAGAAGATTAGGGTCATAGAGGTTTCGGATCAGGTCATTCTTGGAAACTATAATGAAGCTCTATATTAACTTGCTGCGTCTTGCAAAGAGCGCATAGCCACGTCTCTGTGAATACAAGAAGATATCCAGTGATCTGTACAAAATAATGTGGCCTTTGAATTGTTGACTGCTGAATTAAACCTGAATACACTCGTATAGATTTGAACGTTGAAATCAAACATCACAAACAATAGAAGAGCTGTTCTTACACAACACTGTTGTGAATCAAACCAATTAGAATTACAGGCGTGGATGTGAGCCACGTGCCATCTGGTGTTCATTCACTTTATTATTTCTGTGATTACCATCTTATCATATTCTTAGAAAGTAATACTCAGTGTAGTCGATAACTGTTTATGTGAATGAGGTCCAAAGTGTGCTAATGTGTTGTTTTTTTGTCTTTGCAGAGGAGGAAATTACCTACATCACATACAGTCCGGTGAGTCCGGAAAGTCTGCTTATCCCTCGATGTGCCAAATTCCTCTGCTCTGCTCTGCGACTGTAAATAATCTCACAAACTGTCCTGCTTTCATTTTCACAGGTTAGACACGAGGTTCATGAGGGCATGTGAGTACAGTTTTAACACACACACACACGGAAAAAGCACAAGGCATATAAACTATATTGATACAAGATCATGCCCTGATTAACCTGGGAGGGGGCAAAAGTTTGTTGGGCCCGTATTAGCCCTCACGCCTCCCACACTTTGTGTATTTGTGTATGTCTCCTAGTTCCAATATCTTAAAAGTAAAAGTAGCAGCATCGTCTGTTCTTAATTTAAATCAACTCATTTTTAAAATTGGGTGCCTGTAGTTTGAGACAAGAGAGAATAAGCAAAGGCAGGTTGCTGCACTAGAATTATATCAAGACTAAGGGTTTGCAGAGCCTTTTATAAGCATTATACAGTTACATTGCGTTTTTCCGTATTTACTGAAGGACCACTCAGAGGTTTGGCACCAGTAAAATGGAAGAAACGTACCACTGCTGAACATTGAAAGTTTGGTCTCATGCAATATGTATTTGAGGGCGTTTCTGTACAAAATGTGGGAGGAGGGAATGGAAATTCATACAAACGTCTGCTGCACCTGATTTATCACCGCAGACTGACCTCTGTGGCAGAGAAAACTGTGCTGAAATTTAACATCTGGGAATAGCAGGTGTAAAATGTGCAGCACTGTTTTATCAGACGCACACTGAGGGAGAGAGAATACAGCAGAGAGACAGTGAGTGAGACAGACAGACAGAGACACAGAGAGAGAGAGAAACGTAAATTTAAAGATGCACTTGCAAATTTTCATTTCATGCAAAATCATTAGTAACTACGCATAAGTGTCAGATAAATGTAGTGGAGTGAAAAGTGCCACGTGCTGGACGAGAAGTATACAGTAGGACAAAGGACGAAGTGCCTTAATATTGCACAGTGCTTGAGTAAATGTACTTAGCTACTTTCCAACGCTGGGAATATACTGCACATTGGTTTCATAATTACTTGACAGCTGTGTTGGTTACTTTGTATAAATACTAGATTGAAATTTCAAGTGCAAAGTGTTCCTCCATCCAGGCTGAAACGAAGAGGCAACGTTGCGACAGATGAAGACAAGGAATCGGACCAAGATACAGAGTGAGTCTTGCAGAATAAACTAGTGGTGTGTTTGAGCAAATGAGTTCATCACCTGGCCTAAATCACCTCTCACCTGCTGTGCTTCAGGCCCCCTATCCAGACCACTAACAGAACAGCCAATCACAGCGCAGTACAACCCAGGGAGCCAGTCAAAAAGTCTGGAGGCGGGATGTGGAGAGTGACTAGGCTGCTGCTGCTGTTAGCCGTGTTAGCAGCTGTCTTCTACTACGCCTACTGCCGTGTGATAAACAATGAAGAAAATCCTTTTGGGATTCAATGATCTGATTTGTTGTTAGGATGTCAGGTGTTTTTTTAATTCTGTTAAAGGCATTTCATGTCATTAGTGGTCACCGTTTGACTACATTCCATAAACTTGTAAAGGCTGGCAATATCCTATATTTCTTAGTGTCATCAAATCCCATCAAATGACCAAAACCAGACAAATTATAGTCTGTGTATCACAGCCTGATGGATCTTCCTCCTCTGAGCCATAGAGCTCCACACACTGTAGTTTATTCTGACTCAGTCCCACAGACATCGTCCTGCTGCCCCAAACACTCACTAGAGCAGCAAACGTGGATTCATCCGCCGCTGGAAATAGTGCCCAACAGATGCACTGTTTCCTCCAATGATATATTTTTGAGCCATTAAAGATTTCCACATTCAGTAGGAACCAGTGGGCCCGGGGCTGAGAGCCGCAGACGGACTAGGAAAGTCAGAAAGTATTGAGACGCACACTAACACGTGCGTAGTCTGGTCATGGTTTTGGTCTTTTCATGGGATTTGTTGAGAAAAAATAAAGAACAATGCTCGCCTTCTCCTTCAGTGTCTTTGCTTTCCTGCATGAATGTCTTTCAGCTATGCAGAGTTTTGTGTATTTGATTTCTTTTATACAGCTGTTCTCTAACGTGATTTGTTCTTATTTGTGAGATATACATGAAGATAGCACAACAGACTTGTGAACTGAGGCTGTCTTTCATATTTCCAAGCTGCCCTCCTCGTCATGTCCAATCAAAAACCAAAGGCTGTTGTCTATATGTGTTAATAAAAAAATGAAATCGGGTCTCCAGCTCTTAAGACATTGCACTAGAGTGTTTGATCTTTCTGTAAAATGTGACATTTGAGAGGAGGGAATTCCTAAAGGATTCAAAAATGTTAATATGAGGTGAAAGAGTTAAATATTAATTCTGTCAAATTCTCTACTGACATAATTTATTTATTTATTTAGTCAGTTACAAAACTGTAAGTAAGCATAATTCCATCAATCTAACATTTGAACAAAAACAATATCAGTGTTATGTTTACAAGATAGAAGCTTTAAACAGGTTGGCAAAAAAAAAAAAAAGCTCATTCTGCACATTTGGTAACAGATTAGCTCAACACTGCCAAGGTCAGCGGACAGCACGCCGCAGCAGAGCCTCTTGGCATCTACTCGAGGGAAGATGAGGCAGTGGTCATGTTTTCAAACTGAGGTTTTCAGCTGGTCGAGTTCAATTTAACAGCTGTGATCCTGAGTTGAGGTCGTGGTCGATGGGTCACTGAGGATGAGGTTTTACTTGGCGATCCTTATCTGGGTCTCAGTCTGGATCCACAAAAGCCTCTCAGCACTAACGTGGTGCTAGAGCCAGTCAGGAATTGTTGTTCCAGCTGGTGAATCTTTGCTCACACAAGTCATAATTTGAACAGGGAGCTGATACAGCAGTTACACAAAGGCAGCTGTCCCACCGAGGCTTTGTGATAACAGAGAACAAGGAAGTGTCTTATATTTTGGTCCGAAGACTGGTCTAAATGCTACCAGTCACGTTAAAGCCGGTGGGCACAGGGGATAGCTGAGGCGCTGATATCACAGGTGACACGAATGACCTGGGAAGAAAAACACGAACAAGGTCACAAGAGTTCACAACAGTAAGAGTAAGAGTGTGTGTTCTGTAATGGCCCACCTGTCATTATTTCTCTCAAATCCAAGTGCTGTGATGAAGACGTTGATGAGGACGGTGACGAAGACAAAGACTGTTGCTATGTTGTTCATTGTGTTCAACTTGCTGTGTTTCCTGACGTTGTTCAGATCATACTTCACTGCTGGCACAGAATCGCACAACAGCAAAAACAAAATTAGCTATATAAAAACTGATGAGCACGAGCGACAGACGTAAAGAAGGGGGGGGAGAAGGAATCGAAACTTTCAAACATTGTATAAAAGCCGGAGACCTTTTCATTTAAAGAAACTCTGATGTTGGACTTAGGAGGGAAGCTTAGTTTACTTTAGGATAAGATACAGATCTGAAGATTGTGCTGGTGAGTCTAAAAACAAGACATGTAATTAAATGTTGTAGGCACCAAACGCTGCTGACAAACACACTTGTAGATAAAAATTAATGTTAAATATGTATTTATATACAAATAGTTAGATTATTAAACACAGAAGAGTGGAGCTGAGTGTTTGAGCTGACTACTAAATGTAGCACAGTAAGTGACAGCCCAAACACAACTGGCAATATATGAGGTATGGGTGGACAGTTTGACATTTTGGGAAATACACTGATTTGCTTTCTTGCCGAGTCAGATGAGAAGATTGATACCACTCTCATGTCTGTACTGTAAATATGAAACTACAGTTAGCGGCCTGTTAGCTGATCTTAGCATAGACTGGAAATGGGCAACAGCTAGCCTGGCTCTGCCTGAGGGTAACACAATCCACCAATGAACACTTCTAAAGCTAATTAACATGTTATATCTCGTTGGTTTTTCATTCACACAAAAACAGAAGTGCAAAAACAAGAAGTGAAGGTTTTACACGGGTTGTGCTGACTGTTTCTGCAGGGTAACTCCAGGAGAAATAACATGTTAATCAGTGAGCTTTAGAGCTGCTGGTAAACGGATTTTGTTGCCTTTGGACAGCCATGCTAGCTGTTTCCCGTATCCAGGGCTGGCAGTTCGATCCCTGGCTCCTGTCGAAGGGTCCTTGGGCAAGACACTGAACCCCGAGTTGCTCCTGATGGGCAGACCAAGGCCTTGCATGGCATGTGTGTGAATGGGTGAACGGGAGACAAATTGTAAAGCGCTTTGTCCATTAAGGTAGAAAAGCGTTATTAATAATAATAGAATTGCAGTCCATTTACTATTTATGCTAAGCTAAGCTAACCGGCTGCTGTCTCTATAGCTTCATATTTACCGTACAGATACGACAGTGTCTCTGTCTTCTCAGATAACTCTCAGCAAGAAAGCGAATAAGTGTATTTTCCAAAATGTTAAACTATTCCTTTAACAATGAACCAAACTGCTTATTTTAGGCCTACTGAAAACGCCATGTGAGTGTGTCTCCATTTTAGCCAAAGTACACCTGACATCATCTTACAGCTCTGAATGCATTGGTTCTGCACACGGGTTGTCGCTTGGAGGGAAGCCATGCCACACAGAGAGAAGAGCAAAGCACCAGAGCATGTTCTCTTTCAGGCAGACAAGGCTGGAGCTCGTTTTCAAGTTGGGTTGTCTTCTCTTGGTTCATCAAAATCACTGAACCTCTTGAAACACTCTTTGTATGCCTGCTTTGATTCTCTGCGCCTTCCAAACTTAAAGTTTCTAAGATCAAAAGTATGTATTTAAAGTGCGAGAAAGCTGGAGAAGGAGGAACGATAACAATGGAGGTGCAAAAAGTCTCAGTCACTTGCCAATAAAGATGAGCAGCAGCCCCACCATGACCTGAAACGAGATGGACAGAGACAGCAGGACAATGAGGGGGATGTAGTAACGGTAATGAGGCCCCACACAGAGAACGGTCTTCAGCTGGGACGAGTTGGCCATCAGCAAGGAAATGTCCAGCATGCTCTGAGCCACAGTCTTCTTAGTGGCGTAGTGATTTATGTTGATGGGGCGATACACTTTTTCAGAGGGGGCTGTCGGTGCCTGCGAGTGTAGAGAGGATAGGTTAGGTCTGAGTGAAAGTTTGGGGTCCTGTTGAAGAACAAAGTCACACAGATGCTTAGACAGTAAAGGACAACACGATTTGGGGGTTCTCCTAAGGAACAGTGTTGTTATTTTGTTCTCTTTCACAGGCCTGATTGCTCTCTGTACATGTGTCCACGCCTCACTATGGTTTAGAGTGCGCCGTTGTGTGTTTTGTTACCATTTGCTCTATGTACTCAAGTGTGGCTATAAGAGGAGGAGTGGAAGTGGCAGAGTCACAGGTGATGACTCACCTGGGCAAAAGAGAGAGAGGCAACAAGACGCAACACGCTGTGGGGCGTTCTCTTTCTATAACTCCAGAAACCTGACAATTTGTCACTTGAACTGATTCGTGCATGTGCAGAGAGAATGGACTGAAACTGACTCTGTGTCAGATACTGAAACCTGAGGACAGGTAAACTGTTGTTCTGGGTCACAGTGTCCCTACCTTCACCTCCCTCTGTCCCACTGAGAGGAAGTGACTGTTTTGTTTGTTTAAACCACTTCGGTGGCGAATTCTTTTTCTCGGGGCTTTGCCCAGTCCTGTAGCACAGGTAGACGAGATGTCACACCTGGGTGCAACGCTCTCTGAGTGACAAAGCTGTCGTTCATCTCTACACACAGCGGACAACTATGGAGAGAAACACTGATTTCACACGAGGACATAAACACTAGAGCAGGGGTTCCCAGTCCAGGGGTGTTTTATTGAGAATCACTGGATAATTCTAGGTGTTTCCAGCCTTTTACAATGATTCAAACAAAAGCAGGGGAAAAATCACTGTTCGGTTGAACCACTGGTAGACAATCAATATGGGGGCTCACTAGAAGACCTGCTTTTTTTGGATGCCATGGGCCATATATATATATATATATGTAAACATATTTTAGAAAGTAGATAGTTTACTTTTTACTGCAGTGTGTTAACTCCAGGCCAAATGATGTACACAGAAAAAGCATATGCACAGCTGTATGTATACAGTACATGTATTTGTGTAGCAATGTGTCACATGTACTGTAAACAGAGGAGAGACCAAAGCTCAATTCACCTTTGATCTTTCATGTAAAGTCATATACAGTGAACAGAAAACTTGACCACAAAATGACATCTGTGCCATAAAAAACAAAACCCCAAAACAATGAAAAAAAACTGTGGTAGTTCTGTAATTTGCCACTTCAGCAGACATCACAAACGTTCCATGTCATGGATATTTATGGAATATACATGTATGTCTGACAGATTTTATAATTGAATGGATCACTTTGCATGTGATGGCTCGTAAAAGTTGTAAAGAGTTTGACATTTTCAGTGATTATCAGCTCATCAGATTTGATCAGAGAGCCGTGTGCACGTGGTTATTGTGCAAATTATAGACAGTTGAACTTGTGCAATTTGCTTGAATGAACAAGAAATTCAAATCTGTTGTGAGCAACAAACTAATTGATCACAGATTTGAACTTACTGTTTTGAAAAAAATTATCCTCATTCAAGAATTGAGCCAAAGTGAATGAGGAAAACTGTAAGGGACAAACGTGCACAGTGTAAAGTTATTAAAGATGAAATCAAGGGAGCTGGGATACTTATCATTTGCAACTGCATGCAATAAAATGCTAAAGGTTTTGCATTGGTCTCTTCACTGAAGTTTAGGTTTTTCGGGTTGGTTGTCAGCCCTGTTGTGGAGAACAGTAGAGGGACGGGGCTCGTCAGTCTGGGTTGCTTACCTCTATGTCGTCCAGTTTATTCAGAGCTACGTCCTCTCCGTTCTGTTTGTGCTCTGTGTCCATTCTCTATCAGGACACTGTCCTTCTGCTGCCGTTGTGACGAGATGTAGTCTCACAGCTCACTGCTGAACTGGCCACAGAGAAAGTCGAGGGAGTAGTAGGACTAACAAGTCAGGCAACGCCTCAGTCACAGGGACATTATTAAAAAGACCCCTCCCACTATATGTCTCTCTCTCTCTTTTGAACCACTGATGAGTTGAACTTGTTGGGAAGTGTTTTAGTTATAATGCAACTTCTCACTTTCACTTCACTTCCTCAATAATATGTTCATGTTTATATTTCTAGGGTTTCCGTTTCTTCCCAGAGTGAATCATATAACGGTCTTATTCTGTCTCCTCCGTGTGTGACACCAAAAACACTCAGTATCTTAAAAAGTTGTTCGACATAGTATTTGAATAATAAGAATACAGTCCACAGCTTTGATTTAGAAGCACCTACTTCCTTCATTATGCCATTGATCAGACAATAGGTTTGGGCTGTTGCACTGGAGTCTCTTCCTGCCTTGTTGTGAACATGTGTTGTTTGGTCTATGCCATGAACAAGCACCACTATATTATTATTTACGTGATAATTATCTCAACAGTTCCACATTCAAAGGAGTCAATTTACTCAAGTAAAGCCCTGTTTTAACTTTTTTTGGTTTGTTTTTATTATTTACATCGTCCAGTAGAGGCCACTGTACTCCAAGAAGTTTTACAGATGTTTTCTTTTGCTTTACCAGTTGAATTACAAACTAACGCATTTTGTTTTGCAAATACAAAACATACCAATCAAACAAATACACAACATTTTTCGAATACATCAGGTTTCAGAAATAGGTACAGTCTTACAAGTACAAAAAAATATATCCCACAAAGACAAAAAACATCACGTGACCTGTGGCACAATGTTTCCGCTCTGTGATTGTGCTGAGGATTTTTCTCACAAATCGCAGGTCAATCTAAAGGCGCCCGGAGGTTGAAGATGAAGATTCAGTCGGCTGTTTGGATGCTGCTCTGGAAGGAAGCAATTTTAAATGCTTAAAATGAAGGAGGAGATTAATACATTTTTGTAAAAAAAATATCTTGCCAGCAAAATCTTAGCTTATTGTTTACCAGATATTCAACCTTTTTGTCCTGCAGAGATTCTGAAATCAATGTTACTATATTAGAAAGTTGAAATTTAGTTTTTTTGAGCACAATCATAAAATAAATGTCTACAAAAACCTTTATAAAAAGTGCAAATATACCTTCAAAACTAAACTTCTGGTGAATGAATTAATTACATGGATTTATATTAATTGTTTGTAAAATGCACTTTTGCTTTTGATGGAGACGAAAATGTTAAATCCTTATTTTAATAATGTCAGTTTTGGAGTAATCCTGTCACACTTTGTTCTAATGAGGCCAGTAAAACATATCTATAATGAGAGCGGCTTCAATGACCTTGTTATGACATCTTCTGTCATTTAAGGTAATAATGGACACTTTTCACATCACACGTGCTTTTCCGATCAATAAATCCAATAAATATAAATATTTAAGAAAATTAAAAACACGGGATTGACTTATGCTCTAAATATGAATAAACTTAAATACTTTTTTAAAAGTAATTATTTAAAATGGAATTGTCTAACGCTACAGGAAGTTCTTGACTGTTTCCTTCCGGCTTCTTCACGCTGCTACACAACATGGCGGCCTGCTTCACCCTTCAGTCCGCCGTGCTCCGCAGCGCGCTGCGAGGAGCTTTCGGCCTGCGCAGCCGGACAGCGGGCCCTCCTGCCGCCGCTGTCGGGGTCAGGTTCGTTTGTGAAGCTGCTCCAGAAGAAAAGACGACGGTGATATTAGAGTCTACGGAGGAATACAAGTTCGTAGAGCGGCTCATCCCACCGTCACGGGTCCCCGCTCCGCCTAAGCACGCCGGTCCCACCCCGTCTGGCTGGACCCCTCCGGCAGATTCACCGCCGCCTCTGCCGTACATGATCCGCCGCTCCCGCATGCACAACATCCCGGTTTACACCGACCAGACCCACGGCAGCCGCAGGACGACGCTCGTACGAAAAGTGGAGGGGGACATTTGGGCTCTGGAGAAGGACGTGAAGCAGTACCTGCAGGAGGTGACGGGGAGAGAGCTGCCCACACAGGTCAATGAGGTCACCATGACCCTGAAGGTCAAAGGTCACGTCGATAAGGAGCTGAAGGAATGGCTGGCCAGTAAAGGCTTCTGACGGAGCCTCCAGGACTGTCACAAGATCCAGGTCCGGGGGCAGAGAGCTGTCCCTGTGGCGATGGAGAGGACCACTGAAACACGGTCCACCTTTAAAACCCGTTTCAGTCCATGTGGAAGGACAGCTTTCGCCTACTCTATTGAACTCTTGCCACCAGAGATGATGAAGTTATGCAATCATAAGGTGTCCAACAGTGTACATATTTGTATGTGATGAATGTAACATTAAATATGAAAGCACAGCCCCCTGACTGTTGTGTGTCATTAGAGACAGGGACAGAGGTTATATGTGCAAGACATCGGTGTCGCTTCACCTTTTAGTTCCTGTTGAGATTGTCATCAAACGTTTTAACAGCACGCAGCCCTTTCGGTTTCTCTCTCCCTCGGAGATTGTTGTGATGTAATTGAGCTGCTTGTTTTATCCATCCACGAGATATTACATCTTAAATGATACAGAAGCGCAGGGAAGCAGCACACCCTCACATGGGCGCGGCCTGAGCCAGCGAAGGCTCTGCGGGACAAACTGAAACAACTGATCACTTATCGAAGTTGTTGACAACTTCCTGCAGACCGACGAACCGTTGCAGCCCTAAAAGAGTATCTCAAAATAAAAAGAGACCAAACAAAAATGAGACGCGACCCGATGGGATTACAAAGTTTAAAACGTTACATTTATTCAGTAATACAATATGCATATTTAGGTGCAAACAGGGTGAGAAACAAAAGGAGGAGTGTTGAAGTGCGATTAGACAATTACTATTAGACCAACAGAACAGACACCATCACGTCAGCTCATTACTGTAGAGCAAAACATGTTAATTACGAGGAATATACTGATGGCAGGATTGTGATGTGAACGATTACACAGAGCCTGTCCTCAGTCTGACTGAAGTTAGAATAATAATACGCGTGTGCACGACTCCCGTCAGACAGCGTTAGTTCCCAGACAGAGAAAGACGGTGGCGGTCGCTGCTTAACCTACTCAAACTTGTTTTTGGTCACAATTCTGTTTGACTTTTTAACACAACCACAGATCAGACTCTCGTCCCAGTATTACTGCGGCGCTCACTTCAGCAGCCAATCTACTTTCACCCTGATGGTGACGACGTAAGGGACGCCATCAGGACTGAAGCAGGAAGAAAAAGTCTCTAATTTGCCTGGTAAGTTCCTCCAATTGGTCCGCTGGGGGAAAAAAATCAGAAGCAGGAAATAAATATTTAACAACGTGCAACAAACTGTGTGTGTGAGCGTGAAAGAGATTCACTTACGTAACGTGCGCTTCTCTCCTCGGCTCCAGTAGCAAGGCTGTGTTTGGAGCTGGTTTACGTCCTCGTTCATGGACACAGAAGCTTCTGATACTTCATTTAGCATTTCTAACTCCTGAGAAACAAGACACAGTGTCAGCGTGACTTGTCTGTGCACGTCAGGCATGAGTTGAGACATTTTCGATATACTGTGCGAGTACCGTGATGCAGGCCAGCAGGAGTTGGTGTATTCTCTGGAAGACGTCGGTCTCTGTGCTGAAGCTGGGGGGATCTCTGCTGCAGTAAGCTCTCAAGTCTGTTTCGTAAACATGGCTGAAAGTAGCCATCAGCTGCTGGAGGTCACACGCCGCCACACGCAACGAGCTCGGAGAGAAGACGCCAGGACTCTGCGCCTCAGTGTTCAGGAATTCACACTGAGGAGAACGGAGAGTAAACAGATAGCACTCGTTACTACCATGACATTCGGCCAAATCTATGGGGTCTGCATTATAATGTTTAAAAAATAATTTCTGTTCCAAAGAACGTTAGAAAAATAGCTTTTGAGTGTGGGACAAATATTGTTTATTTAATTTAGCACGCTGTTTCAACTGAAGGCTCTCTAATACTGCAGGCAACACCGAACCTCCGACTGTAGCTGCTCCAGTGCTGTCTGAGTCAGCTGTAGAAGGCCGGCAACATCGGCAGCCTCTTCTCCACCTGGCTTATAAGAGGACTTGGCGCCCTTGCGTAAAGCCCTGTGAGGTAAGGAAAAGCAGGATGGAGGAGGAGGAAAATATAAAAAGACACTGATGCTGCTGGTCTACAACAGGAAACAATACTTGAAGATCCACCAAACTTCCACGAGTCAGTCTCTTATTGGGAGTATATTTAAGAGAGTGAATGGCAACATGCAGCAGATTAATAGCAGAGCAAAGGGATATAATATGTGCGTAACAGGATAGTCAGAGACAGCATACATACTTGATGTGTGCGGGCCAGGGGTCGAGTGTGGGTTTGAGCGTTTGTGTGAGGTGCGGCAGGTTCTCGGCAGCGTAGAGCTCGTTCAGTAGCATCTCTGAGTCCGTTCTGTGCCCAGCGGACTTCTCGCAGCCAGGGACTAGAGCTAAAAGCTGCTCCAGGAACTGAAGCTGCCTGTGAGGACTCGCATCGCCCTGGATACATGGTTCGACACGTTATAAAAACAGGACATTTTCTGTTTAGTCTGACAATGCATATCTATATCTGTAAATCAGTTACATCTACACTAATTGTATGCAACTTCTCACCCTGATCAGGTCCAGGTCCTCTGCTTTGCACAGCATCAGCTCCTGCCCAAACACAGCCATTTCTGTTTGTACCAAAACAGACCACAGCAGTATGAGACAACAGAACTATTAATATCACCTACTCTGTGCATGTGCACGCTCACTGAGATTATTCATCTCTCTTCCATTAGGTGTCTAGAAAAAGACATGCAAGACTGTAAACCGTGTACTGCGTAGGAACGAAAGACAACAACGTTACCTTTAGTCAAAACGTCTGGGTCTTTAGATCTCACCGACATCGCCTTGGAATTGGCAAAGTTTGGGTTGATACTGTAAAGTGACAGGCCAGAGGGATTCGTTTATATTCATATACTACCTATTTCTGACAGGTGAGAACAGGGGTGATGTTCTACCTGCTGCAGATCCATGCCAGTATGTCAGTGCGGTGCTGAGAGGGAGCACACAGCAGCTGCAGCATGCTGTCCGCTTCCTGCAGGTACAGACCTTCTACCAAAGGACAAGACGCAGCCTCAACAAAGACGACACACAGACAGGACATTCACTTTTAAACAGGATTTCATACACGACCTTACTCTTTTATTATTGCAAAAATATATAGCAACAAACAGTGGTATGCCAGAGGTTCGTGTGGACAAAATACAGCAAAAAGGTGCAGCAGTTCAGACCTTACCTTGTTCAGTTCATATATTAAGAGTCATTAAGGTTTTGGTTCAGGTGCTGAATGTTTTGCAGGGACAGCTTTGAAACTGTTCCTTTTCTCAATATTACATTTAGCCAAAACGATACAAAAATATTTATACGGCAATACTGTTTTTGCTTTGAATTGCAGACATCATAAAACCCAAACAGCGCATCTCTGCACAGTAATGAAAAATCAACTAAAACATCTGGAGAAATATCCAGCTGCAGGTACAGATTGTATTCAGGGTCGCGTTCAGTCAGGCCAGTTCAACAAACAAAGCTATATGTTAGCTCGTTAAAACCAGGGCCACATCGAGCTAAAAATACAAACGTTGTCAAATATGTAGACAAATACAACAGACGGTTTACAGACCGACATTTCGTTTTACTACTGCAGCAGGCCTACTCTGGAGTCTGCGCTGGTGCCGGCTGTTTGCTAGCAGACGAAAATAAACGTAGCAATAAAAACTGATAACTAATTACGAGAATAAGATACATTTCCTAAACTTCCGAAAGCGCGCACTGCACGTGCTAATGTAAAGTTACTT
This sequence comes from Siniperca chuatsi, assembly GCF_020085105.1. NCBI lineage: Eukaryota > Metazoa > Chordata > Actinopteri > Centrarchiformes > Sinipercidae > Siniperca > Siniperca chuatsi. The sequence continues at coordinate 2,070,784 of NC_058051.1, forward strand.
AATTTCCCCATTACTTTAACTTCTTTTACCTGCAACGCAGCGTAGACATGTCGTTCAAGTTGTTTTTCTTTCAAGGCACCCGCCATTTTCCAAACTTCTTCTTCTTCTTCTTCTTCTTCTTCTTCTTCTTCTTCTTCTTCTTCTTCTTCTTCTTCTTCTTCTTCTTCTTCTTCTTCTTCTTCTTCTTCTTCTTCTTCTTCTTCTTCTTCTTCTTCTTCTTCTTCTTCTTCTTCTTCTTCTTCGGTTTCTTTTTCTTTTCTTTTTTTTTAATCAGGATCAGCATTAGCGCCACCCTCTGCTTCGGAGTGTGCACCAGAGATTTAAATCCTGCCCATTCACCCAGTTTGTAGGGTAAAATCAGACCGATCCAGGTTCAAGAGACTCCCTCACCTGGCACTGCTCACATAAACCAGTAGTTTGCTTTCCTATTATCTTAAACGTGCCATTTAAATTGGAATGAGTCTTATTCTGATGAAAATGACCTCTTCTTTTCCTGACCTACCTATGTTTCCAAATGTTGAACTGGCTTTAGTATTTAAACCCTTGACCTCTGATTTGCTTTAATGGACTGCAGACTGAAACAGAATCAGAGCACTTGAAAGCGTTTCCTGCAGGGCCAAGAGCACTGCCAGCATCTCCACTGAGACTCCCAGCTGATTTGGTGTACGCTTTATTCCAACAACATTTCTCATCTGCATATCTTTCGCCACCCAAAGCTTGCTCTTTGTCCTCTGCCTCTGTGTCTTGTAGATAAGTGAAGTGGTTGTGAAGATTGTTCCAGTTACCGTCAGGACTTACTATTCATTCAAAAGTAATACAGCGAGGCACTGATGTCGCGTTCATGTGGGTTCCTGCTCATATGGGCATTCTGGGTAATGAGAGAGTGGAGCCAAACAACAAGAAAACATAGAATGAAATGTTCAAAATCAGAGGGAAAAGGGCATTGTATGGGAGCAAAACAACGGAGAGTGGCAACAGCACGGGGACCCGGAGGTAAGGTGCGTCCAGGTAAAAACAGAGCGCGTAACACAAGAGAGGATCATGACTAATAATAGGACCCAGCATCTGGACAGATTAAACGGCAGGACGGACTCTGGTGCAAGTGGACCGGACACTGCAGGAGTTAACTAACTCCAGAAGAGGGCAGTCGTGCAGCACTAAGCCAGCTGCCGTTAAACCTCAAAGAAGAAGAAGAAGAAGAAGAAGTAAACGCGTCATTTCCGGGATGCGACACAGTCGGTGTCGCTACACACTTTGACGCTGCGACATAAAGCTGTTTTTGTTAGGGATTTGAGAGAGTGGCTGCCAGAAGACAGCGGTTCCTCGGCGCGTGGCGGCGTTATGTGTATACGGTGTTAACGTAAGTCCGCCGTTCGCCTCCTCCACCGTTAAAATGAAGAAAAAGAGCGCAGAGAAAAAACGCCATGTGGTAGCATGGGTCAACAAAGCGGAGTGGGACCAGGTTCTGGAGTACCTGTACTCGAAGGATTTCGCCTTGCAGAGGTATGCACTGCACCGGATATCAGCGTGGAGGGGCAGGTATGCCAGCAGCAGCCCCGTGGCCGTGGACTGCACAGCGGACCTGGTGAGGTGCCAGGTGCTGGACCGGTCAGGACAGCTGGACGGAGATGATCTGGTCCTGCTTTATGGGTCGGCCCTGGTGAGGTTTGTCAATTTGATCACTGAGCGACAGCAGGGGAGGATAGCCCGTCCACTGAGGCGGCTGGCTGGGAACCTGAACATCCCAGAGTGGGTCGTAGACCTGAGGCACGACTTCACACACCGGAAGCTCCCCAGCTTGAAATGGTGTCGAAAGGGGTGCAAGGTGGTTCTGGAGTGGCTCCAGCAGGAGTACTGGTCCAGGCAGTTGGGAGGAGGGCCTAATGAGGACTGGGAGTCGCAGTCGGATGTAGAGGACGAAGAGACTGACCTAAAACGGCAAGAGGACGAGCTCATCGCGAGGCAAAAAGAAATGGAGGCCTACAAGAATGCACGGGAACTTCTGATATCATTTGAGAAGGAGCAGTTTCAGGCTTTTGACGGGCTTCCTGAAGACAAAGGGCAGAGCTCGTGGCCAGCCCCCTTTGCAGACATGAGCTGGTTACTAGGTGAGATCAAGCAGTTTGCTTTGGAGTCAAGTGACTTGCTGATCGACGTGTTGTTGGAAGATGGATTTCTAGTTCCTACTGTTGAACAGCTGGAAACATTGGGCTGTGACACTTCGGACAACGCCAGTCCCGCTGACCCCAGACTCCCTCAAACCTTCCTGCGTTTTTGGCTGCCCCTCCTGAAGATGCTCAACTCGCCCTCCTTTATTCACCTCCTCCTGGAGAAGCTCTTTGCTGAACTGAAGCTGCTCGCCAAAGAGCAGAATAATCACAGGGCTTTCTACATTCCTGCTTGGATTTCAGAAGTTATCCTCTGCAACAGCAACAAATTTGAATACCATTTTGAAACAAAGGTACAGAAGAAGGCCAGAATGAAGGACAGGATTTTTGTGAACCGCATCCAGCTGAGGTGGCAGCAGCTGCTGTCAGCATGCCTGGATGCTCCCTGTATCAGCACGCCTCGCTTGCTCCAGTTAATCCTGGACGACATGGAGCATCCTCTCCCCCTGGAAACCCGACAGCGGCTGCTCCAGCTCTGCTCCATCTACACACAGACGGCACGCTCGGACCTCGATGCTTCTCCGGCGCAGAAACATCAGCCCATATACACGCTGGAGAGTTTGCACGAGAAGCTGCAGCATTCGAGGCACCGCGGCCATGCTTGGCGTTCCACGGGTGACCCGGAGAGGAGCGAGTCCTCCCAGGAGTACAAATGGCCAGATGTTCAGGCCGAAAAAGCAAAGTTGCTCAGAGGTTCTCCGTGGCAGGTGTGCACTGATAAAGTTTTGTGGAAGAACTATCCCCTTGGTAAAGTCCCCGGACAGTCGGATGACCCCTCATGCCTCATGGTGGAAAACTACTCCACAATGACTGTCTTTGACCAGCCGGTGGACTTGGAGAGCAACACAGCACACAGCGTCCCAGGAGTCTCGGCACCAGTGAGAACAGCTGATGGCCTTCTTTGGAACCACAGCGACGTTAACAAGCTAAAGTCTGGACTGCAGCTTTTCTGAGTCGCGTCGTTGTAATGCTGTGAAATATAGGCCTCTAGCTGCCGGCACATTGTCGAACCTGCGCTCGCTGTTGTTTGGACGCTTGGAGAAAAAAAAGAAACAAAATGTTCAAAATGTGTACATTTCAATACTGAAAGAGTTAGTTGTGGGATAAAACAAATATGAAAAGTAGCTTATAAAAGGCATTTCTCCGAGTCATTTATCGGGCCAGAATGCCAAACATTCACTGGTTTCAGCTTCTCAACTGTGAGGATTTGCTGCTTTTCACTGTTTTTTATATCATTTAGGATTGCAACTAATGATTATTTTTATTACAAATTAATGCAGATTATTTTCTCGATTTAATAAATGTCCCATTATAATCTTGTTTTATCCGACCAACAGTCCAAATCCCACGTTTCTGACATTTTATAGATAAAACAATGAATCGCTTAATCCAAAAACCATAATCAGCAGATCAATTGTTTTTGAAAATAACTGTTAGTTGCAGCCCTAATGTAAAGCATTCGTGTTGTATGCTGTGTCTACAATATTTTCAGTGGGTGGGTAAGACAACAAGTGGAACCGGTGCAGACACATCCTATTAAACATTACATACTGTGCATGGTAAGGGAAGAATGTGAGATACAATTGGGATATGGTTAATTCATTATGCTGGTGTATTAAGAGTACAGTGAGTTGTTTTGTTTCTTTTTGTCTTAACATCTGTCATGCAAGTTAACTTGCACTGTTAATACAGTTGTCGGTCCCTACGAAGGGTTTCGGAGAGTAGATGCCTTTCAGTTGGAAACCCTGGCAAATGGGATATTGTTGTACGCACAAGGTGGTTTTGTGTAACACACTTTCTTTTGTGCACTTCTGTTTAATAAAACTTTTTCTACTGAAGGAGTATGATTGTGTTCTTTTGGATTGTAAGATTTCTGGAGCTGAATTGCAGCATACTGGTTTGGAAACGATGTGGAGAATGGCAGCATGAGCAGGCAGTCTGCTGAGGAGGGCGCTCAGACTGAAGGCAGCACACAAGTGTCTACTTACCAATTATGTTTTGTTCTGTTACTCCGTGCTTTGCCAATTTCAGCATGATTGTACAATGGAGCCACAATTAGAGAGTTCCTGTGAATGGTAAAAGAACTTAACGCGCTAAAAATCTGTTTAACGTCTCTGTTTATATCTCTTTAGAGGGAGACACAGCCAACAAAGCAGCATTAGGAAGTTAAATGACAAGAGTACAAATACACATAAAGCACAACAGGAGAGATTCTTAGCATATTTACACACAAAAAATAGAAACGCCTGTATAAAATGTAAAGCCATGTAACAAATAGTACTTTTATGAAGCTTATAATTTGTCATTTCTTTTGAGGCTGTGTCAGAGAGGTGTTGACTCACCTCTGACTCAGGTTGTGCGGTTCTTGTCCACTGAGCAAAGTTAAGGAGGGCTTTTATTTTGAATAACTTGTCCGGAAGTGTCTTCGCACCGCAGGTCGACGTTGGTTTCGTCTCGAGCGTAGACGCTCTTTAGTCGTTACACCGCGCCATTGTTGTCCTTTTTCTTTTCAAGCTGTCAGCGGTCGGAAAGCGTTCAGTAACCAGCACAGTTTCATCGAAGGACTCGCTTCCATTTATTGCATTTGTTCCTCAAACAGGACGGTAAGTTGTTGGTCGAAGAAGTCCCGTTAAAAGATGCTGCGTCATGCACGAGGTGTTGGGATAACGTTAACGCCTCATGGCATCAGTTAACGGTAGCTGGGTTAGTTAGCTGCAGCTAACGAAAACTGTGCGGGTTAACCAGCTAAAAAAAAAAAAAAAATGGGCAATCATGTCACTTTGGGTAGATGTTGACCTTCTGTTTTAATGCAGCAGTTCATCCAGCAGGGTGGCTTAATTTAAGTTAGCCTCATTCCACTAACGTTAGCTCGGTGCTAGGACAATCAAGGCCTAGCTAGCAAGCTAATGTTAAGACGCTTAACGTTACGAATAACATTTATCATTCTTGTCGGATGCACCAACTAACTGCAAAGTATCGCAACAGTGAGGAAATGATGTATCGTGAGGTTTACGTGTGACTAGGTGAATTATAGAGCATTCTTTATAAAGCATCGTATAGCGCTAATGCCACCGGGCCTGGGTTAAGCAGCAAGTCGGTTACGTTGGTTAAACGTTTAGCAGACACACACCTCAGCTGTTTCTGTGAGAAAATGGAGGATGTCAGGAGCAAACTAGAAGACACGGTCTAAAGGATTTGTTCAGTCAAACACTTTTTATTATCTACATGCCTGAATGACTAACTGCCTAGCTAATAAGTTACAATTCATCAAAGCCAACTTAATTCCAACATAACAATCATTTAGACCATTAAGTGTCAACAATGACTAATACTTATCCAAATTTACTGCTGAGTCCACACTGAGCTATAGATTTGTCCAAAGTCCATAGTGAAAATGCAGAGCTTCTTGTTGAGTCTGTTTATGTTATGAAGTGGAGAAAAGCTCCCATGTTTAACAGCCTTTACTGTGCTACACTGAAATAAGTATCAAAACAATGCACTTCTTTGATAAATGATTCCATTAATTGCTGCACGATTACTCACTCATAGTGCATTTTATTTGTCTCCACAGGTGAGGAATCGCAAGATATATTTTTTTTGGACAGCGTCCTTACGGGACCCACTGTCAAACCACAATGATCACCAGAAGAAGAGGCCGCACCACGAACAACACGGAGGTGCAGTCTTTAGAGGTTGAAGTGGCAGATAGGGCGGAAACTGACGAAGATCTCCCAAGTACTTCTGAGGGGTTCCCAGCTGACGATATTGACGCCGTTGGAATAGAGCTAGAGGACCTGTTTGGAATTGAAGACTTAAAATGGACACTTGAAAGAGATACTGCCTCCCCACTCTTCGATATTGAGTTGGCTGATCTTGGTGTGTGCAGTGCCAAGGATCGAGATTCCGGGATTGAAGCTTCAACGGCCTCGTCTCCAGAGAGACTGTCGTCCGACTTGAGGATCAAGAACCGAGAAAACCAGTCGAGCAACATGAGCAACAAAAATGCCATTGCTGCCAGATTGAATCGTCTCAAGAAGAAAGAATATGTCAACAGCTTGGAGAAGAAAGTTGGCATCCTGTCAACAGAAAACAACATGCTCAAACAGGAAAATTCTCAGCTGACCAAGAGAGTGGACGAGTTGGAAGATGAGACCAGGTACCTGAGGGCTGTGCTGGCCAATGAGAGCATGTTAGCTCAGCTCTTGTCCAGGCTGAGCGGTGTGAATGGGATGAAATTATCTTCCTCCCTTTTCCAGGGCCCCGACTCAAACGACCACGACTACGCCTTACCCAGGAAGCGTGTGAAAGTGGAGGAGAAAGAGACATCTGGTGGCGTGTGTCTGCATGTGGACAAGAACCACGTCTCAGTGGAGTTCTGCACTAAGTGTGCAGAGAGTGCAAGCACATCGTTCAAAATGTAGGGTCAAGTACTTATCTCTGTTTTCAGATATTGAGACTGAACTTGATATGCCTCAGTGTACTGAACTGGATGAACACTGTTGAATTACTTAAGATTACCTAAGAACTGCTGAATGTGCATGTGTTTTTGTGTGATGATGGATTGAGTACACGTTACTGCTAAACCTTGTTCACAGTTTCTTCTAGGTAATGGTTGATCCACCATGCGGGATGAGTGGCTTTCTGAACACCTTTACCTGCTTGACTCCATGGTAAGGATCAGACAAGAAAAGACCTTGTTTTTGTTTTGTTTTTCACAGGCATGAGGCGTTCAGCAGAAACCTTAGTACTTCTATTTTTATACAGTTCTTGTTCCCAGTTAGTGGATTTTGAGTACTTTTGTAATTTCTTTTGTTTATGGTTTGTTGTTAGAGGAAATTATTTGATTTTAGTTTAACATGTAACAAAGAGTTAAGTCAAAGTATCCTGAATGCTAAGATGTTAATATGAAGGTGAAGGTCCACAAAGAGTGATCTTGAGTCAGAGATCAAATTGAAAATGCAAAAATCCCATGGAAAAAGATGAGTCTGTATATAATTTATTTTGGTAAGAACTGATCTCTTTGTGAACCAGCACCATTGTACAAAAGAATGCTTTCATTTAGCGCCACCTATTTTTCTTTATGCTAAAGTGGATTCTGCTGGTGGAAGGTGAAGAGGCTGGACAAGCAGCTGCCAACGCGGCCTGGTATTTTTTTAAAGGTAGTATCGGTAACAAATGGTATACAGTAATTATATTTTACCAATACTCCACCACAACATCTGTAGCTGTAGATCTTGTCAGCGTAGCTCATCCAGCATTTTTTGGGGGCTGACTACAGCTGCCCCAGTACTTGGAGCAATGCTACCAGAGGCTTAATAGTCTCATAATTATGTCTTGTATATATTGACATACTGGAATGTGTAAATTAAATACATCCAAAATGATCTGCTATAAGTGGTGAAATTGCCAGTTTTGATCAAGTGTAACAGAATGTAAATGTGTATATAACTTTGAATACGTATTGTTTTGAAGTAAATGACCTCTGAGAAATCTTGGACAAATAAATCATATTTTCGTTATGTTTGAGTTACAAATATCTACTGTGTCTTGTTCTGTACTGTTGATATTAATGCATCTCTTTTTCTCTTTCTAAACAGCAAGCTCTCTGCCAAAAAGGTCTTACTTTTCCTGAACATTTGGGTCAAGTCTGGTAAAGGTTGTCAAAACAAATGACCAAGACCTCATTCGATGCAAGTACAAAGCACGCAGTATGAGAGGGCCCACAGGGATTAATCCTTCTGCCCATGTTTTAGCCCATTTACTTCAAATCACGGATATACTTATATTACAGCCAGTCATTTATCGAAACTTTTTTATTTTTTTAAATTACAATTAAAATCAAATGGGGGTTTTTCATGGGCCGGGTCAGTCTGCTTTAGCTGCGCTGTGCCGAGCCTTGATGATGTACGTTTCCATTACTACCTCACAGCAGGGGATCTTTATCCTGCTGGCCCTGCTGCCAAGCAGAACCACCGCAGCCGGGCCGGCCGTGGCCAACCTGTGATGGTCTCAACCCTGTCTTTTCCTAGCTGCGTGGCTGCGCCGGTAACCAGAGAAAGCTCAGTTTCTGAAAGTTCAGCTTCACTCCTACGTTCTGTTCAGACTTCAAAGGGGCAGTTCACCCCAAAATCAAAAATACATTTATTTTTTTCTCCACTTACCTGTAGCACTGTTTATCCATCTAGATTGTTTTAGTGTGAATTGCCGAGTTTTGGAGATATCGGCCGTAGAGATGTCTGCATTTTTTTAATATAATGGGAGTACATGGCACTCGGCTTGTGGGGCTCAAAGTGCCAAAAAAATACTTTTGAAAAACTCAACAGCAACGTCTCTTTCCAGAAATCATGACGCAGTTACTGAAGTTAATCCACAGACCTTGCTGTGAGCAGTTTCACGTAGAAACTATTTTCTTTGTACCGATAGTTCCTACATGAAACTGCTCACAGCAACGGAAAGAAACATTGCTGTTGAGTTTTCAAATCTAGTTTCTACTCTGCAACTCGCACCAAAACAATCTAGATGGATTAATAGCGCTACAGGTCGGAGGGGTGACCTGTCCCTTTGAGTGATCAGCCTTATTTTACAGTTGTAAGTTACTGCTGTTGCTGCTTTACATTAAAAGCTCTCCACTGGCAAACCAGTGGGACACTTTTATTAGGGCTGTACCGACTCATTTATTTCACATTCAGAGCTTCTATTGAGGTTTTCAAACGAAGCTTTCAATGTCTGTCGTTATATTTTATGAGATCGTCACCCTAAAAACAAAAAAATCCTTCAAACAAAACCCCCAATTTGAATCAAGTGATTCATCGGATAAAAGGAGTTAGTCTTCTTTTATTAAATCAACTTTCTTTAATAAATATAACTTGTCAGTTTCGTCAGCATAAATACATAATAAAATAATCATGAAATAATAATTGCAACTTTATGCTACGACAGAAATGGCAATAAAATAAATCAGAACATTTCAAAGCGTTTGCATTTATTTATTTTTACTCAAAATCTGAACTATCCGGTGCAGAAATAATATTAGTGTAGCCTAATCTTTAAATGCAACTGTGCAGAAACACCAGGTACATACAGAATGAATAGACATGCAAAAAAAAAAAAAATTTGAACGTCAATGTTATGGATAAAGCTTTGAACTATTTGGTACAGCCCTAGTTTTTATTGTGAAGAAGTTATAGGAAATGCACATGTTTGTCAGAGTTATGGACATACTCCGTGCCATTCGGTCAGCGAATCAGTTTTAAATCTTGCAGGGAGGAATAGTACAAACAAACAGCCGCAGTAAGCTGTTGGGTGAAGCGCTGCAGGCGACAGGCTCTCACTGCTTTGTGACCAGCACACCTCCGACACGTGACCAAAGCAAACCACTTTCCCTTGCAGTGGGGAACGCACCGCGCCAGCGTGGCTCGACTGCTCGCGGCTGTTCATGGCACGGCTCAGCGCAACTAACCTCCCCACCATGGAAAACCCCTTAAATTGCACAGACCTACAACTTGTTTGAAATAAGTAACATCACAGTGAATATCATGGTCCCCCCCCCCTCTAAACATGTGCTGTCATTGTTTTCTAGTTGTCCTGTTTCCTAGGACGGTGCTTTCATATAAACATTTAATAAATGGGTTGTAACACTGTAATATTATCAGATATAAGGACATTTTTAAGTGTTTATTAATGTACAGTATTTGTCAACAATTAAAACTTTTCCTATGAAGACATTTTATATTACAACAACTCTTGGAGGAGTTATAGTTGACAAATACATTAAACACATCTGCTTACATTACATTACAGCGTGTTATAAACCATTTATTCAACGTTTACATACTGCGTATAAATGCTCAATAGGGGGACTTAAAGGAGCTATATGTAAGAATTTACCAACTGTTGAATTCATACTTCAAACAAATTGGGGGCAGCATATCACCAAAAAGTTTGGGTGTCCGTCCCTATCGTAAGAGAGAAGGAAATGCACAGTCCCTCCCATCGGTCTGTCTTTCAATACACAGCTAACTTATCAAACATATTAACACTGTCAGTAACATACACCAAACTTTATAAGCTATCGCTAAATAGCCAACGTTAGCATTAACGGCTCTTTACTTACCAGTCTAGAGATCAAACTTCATCCCTTCACTCGCTAAGAGCTGTCTCCAGCGCTGGAAAGCAACACCGACGTTAACTCTTGTTTTGCTTCTGTTTCTATCACTTCCTGCTTTGCTGCCGAACACGGCTTCTTTTACCCTCAGGGGCAGCTCTGCTTCTTCATCCTCATGTTGGACTGAGGGCAGACTGGTGACTAACTATCGCCCCGAGGTACAGAGTGGTATTACAAGACAGGACGGGCCGGGGCTAGCTAGTTAGCATGCTAACTTCAGTAGAAATCAGCAACAGAATACGTGACATCAGAATCAGAAATACTTTATTGACCCCAGAGGGGAAACTCTTTAGTTACAGCAGCTCACATGATGTAAAAACTGTTATTTCTGCACATTCTGTTGAAAATTTTAGTCAATTTTTTGAATGTTTTAAACTAAAGTTCTTACATATAGCTCCGTTTTAAAGTAAACATTTTTAAAAACGAACTAACCTGTTTGTTTTTGACGGCCACACTGTAATTGGTGTTTGACTTGAAGTAAATGGGCTAAAACCTCAAAACAACAGAAAGATCCTTAAAGGGAGACCGCAGATTTTCAGTAGTCAGATGTTCTTCCATTGAAGAACCTTTAAATATTAGCAAAGACACGATCATGAAATGTCATCAGCCACCAAACGTTTATGCTTGAGAATTACAGTTTATTAGCAACAGTAAACTGCTGAGTAGCTGTCGCGCTGACATCAGCCAACATGGAAGCCAACTAACCGTTGTGCTTTCCATCTGACGAATGCCATCAGTATTTATCCTGCACTCAACGCTTATTTTCATGGCAAGGTGAAGGTCACTGGAATAACATGAGAATCGTGAAAGCAAATGGGAATCCCCTTTAGTTCCTTTGAACTCACTGAACTAGTCACAAAATCAAGTAGCGTACCAAATCAAATTTTTGGAAGCTGACTTGCAGACGACACCTTCTGAATGTTTATCACTTAGCTGGTTTTTGCCACCTTTGATGTTTGGAAGACATTAGTGAACTTCAGATGTTCATACTGTTGTTGCACTGTTGAGTTAATACCCTACAGACATTATTCACTTTGACAGCAAGACAAACACTTTGAGAGACAGCTTCAAGCGCATGGGCGATTTTAATTTACCAGAAGCTTTGGCACAAGTGTTTTTGAGTTTCAGTGTGCATTTTAAGCTGCAGGAGTCAGCTGACTGTGGCCCGTCTGCAATGGTTTAAATGCAGCTCTACAGTATTTGAGAACAAATTGACTGTGAAAGCTGTGATTTGTACAGTGTGTATTGTGCTGACCACAGAGTTCACCTCCAACATACTTAACATGGAATATAGATATAAAGTGTAGAAATTATTCACAATACGAGGTGCAGGTAGAGAGCTCTGCATCATTTTTTAAGCAACGGTTTTGGGACCACCTAACACAAAAAACAAACAGACGTATTATGGTACTTAAGTATCAAACAGTTGGACATAAAGAGATGTCCCCAGTTACAGTTTGTTGTTGCTATGGGCATATCTGATCATATGGTATCTAATAAAGTAACTGGATAGACATTATGGCTCAGATTAATCACTGTATTGGGAAACTAGTAGATATTTCTTATTGCAGATTTTTTGACCTGTCAAACAAAGGTAAAGTCATAAAATGAATAAAAGATGCATTCCATTTAAATTCCAGTTGCATTGTCACAGTAGGGAAAGTGCAGGTTTAGATAAAATGAAGGCTGAATTCCATTTAGCTGCTTCAGTTTCAGGGGTCTGGTATCGTTCATGTTGGCACACCGTCACGGCTTACTGGGACACGTGAATACACCAGCGCCCTTTTTTCCTACTATGACAAGTCAAAATGTCTGAAGTGGAAAAACTTGCATTCCTAATGCCAGTCTCCATTAACCATAACAGATATTGTGGTTTAGACAACTGCTAAACATCAACACAGTGGAAGTGGAAGTGACGCAGGTCACCTCACCAAAGAGCCAGGCAGCCTGGAAAAGGTTCATCCAGCCGCCAACGCTGCTTTACTGACCACACTGAACGAATGACAGTATACCTTTTTAAAGTGATGCTGCGCACCTATCTGACCAAAGTAAGGATATCGGGGTGATAAGGATGTTTTGCAACACGAAGATTTGAGCTTTCCTTCCTCAGCTTGTGTCTTGAACCACTCGCAGGATGTAATGCAGATGTTTTGCTACAGGCAGGGCAGCCCAGAGGTAAGAGGATGAATGAACGGAGGCCTGGACGAGGGTGGAGTTTTAAAAACGGATAGATGTTTTCACAGCAGACATCTTGACTTGTCATATGAGGAAAACCGCAGATGGAACTAATAATGAAATATTTAGGTTTCCAGATAAACCACATCAGTTGGTTTCAGATGCCCCCCTTAAGAACATTGTGTATTCACTGATTTGAGGTAACTAAAGATTTTATAATCAATTTAAAGCATATGCCATCCAAGTGCATGTTTTATCTTAATGATTTACACTAATTCTAGGTTCATTTGTGTGGCTTTAAAGGCTTATCAACCAACAAAAAATATTTCAGTTTATATAATAACCTAATATATAAATATTACCATTTCTACATTCTAAAGAAAAGCACACATTTTCTGTTTGTAATTTGAATGGAAACTAGTTTTAAGGCTTTCTGCAAGCAAACAGTATGCGTTGATTTCACGTCTTTATGATGAAGAGATTATTTTTAAATACAGTACATTTGCTTTAATTAATCTACACGTCAACCAAAAAATCAAAACAGACTATTTACAAAAATGTATAAGACATCTGGCCCTGCACCTTCACCAGAGCAGGTGGATTGGTTTGGCCCACTTTTTGAGGGAGAGTGACTTTCACTAGAAGACGTCATTTTCATGAATAAACAAACACATATGCACGAGCACTGCACATTCTTCAGGCTCTGTTTGAGATGACTAAAGTTCTTAAACTTCGTATGGTCAGGTTTAATGAATATTAGACACTGCATCTCTTTCAAAACCAACAGGCCAAGCGTCAGTCTTTCAGGGGTTTAAAATGTAAGTACAGTCTTGCATCATTGTGAACAAACAACACAGGACCACACAGACTTTGTCAAAGTTATTATTGTAGAATACTTTGATGTATTTTTTTCTTTCATACAGACAAAAGGTGTTGGACTTAATTCCCATTAAATTCTCTTAGATTTCCATACAGATTTAGTCTACAGTATACAGGTGTGTTCTTTCTCATATATAGATATTTATTCGCTTAAATAACAGGCAGGTAACTCTTTAATATATTCAATAGTCTTTATGGTTTTTTACTTCTTTTTTTTTTTGGTCTTTTTTCATTTCAGCACAGTTAAGGCTGCATTTTCTGTCTGCAGAACAGCACTGCGTTGTGCAAGAAGGGGGACCATTCCACACACAATATTTACAACTGTATGTATAATGAATAATGTAAAACCTTAATTTCTTCCCATCGTAACATGGCAGTAAATACTTGTAGCAGATCTAAAAGGGCAGCCTAAACAATGCACGGATGCATTGCACTTCTGCAGTCTCTAGCTCTGCATCACCCTCCAGTTCTCCATCTTCCCTGGGCCCCCACTTTGTCCAGTCCTTTAGATCATAATGAGGTACATTTGTATCTCCGGTTCTCTATTTACAGAGTGGTGTCTCTGGTCTTAAGAGACTATAAGCATCTCCTCACCTCTGCACACTTCAGGGGCTGTTCAGTGGACAGAAAACACAGCCCTCAGAATATGCTCAGGAGAATGTGCAACTGTCTTTTTCCATCAGTGGGAGCACCGGTGGAGAAAATCAAAAAATAACCATAATAATAATAATAATATACAAGCGCTTCCATTTTGTTGTTCCTCTCTTTACAAAAAGCAATAGGATTAAAAGAAAGAAACATCAAAAATAAAAAGTGTAACAGGAACATAGTACCTGTAAATCAAAGATGCACATTTGGGCGATCTGTACAGTAGTGGTGCAGTTGTACAATTTATAATTTTGATAAATATAATATATTCTTTTTCACATTGTGTTTTGCCTTCTGTGAAACTGTCTCACAACATCATGATGTAACGTGGCTGGACGGATGGACAGAGATGGCTGGAACTGGACAGTCAAATTTACACCACTGCAGATTATCGGCCTGTTGTTCGGTGTGTATGTACTCCTGTGTGTTTTTGTATACCGCAGAAAGCATTGATAGAGCTGTGCTAAGAGGTGCTGAAATAGGTTAGACTTGAACAGGATATGAGTGTGTGTGTGTATGTGTGTGTGTGAGAGAGAGAGAGAGAGAGAGAGAGGAAGAGAGCAGATGTGGAGAGATCATAGCACACAGTAGTGACAGTAGCCTAAATGATTTACCAACACATAGAGTGACATTAATGATACCAAATGCATGCTTCAAAACAGACAGACCAATACAGTGTCACCACCCGCCTGCTCCGACGGGTCAGGTCAGGGCGGTGGCGATGATGATGAGCATTCAAGAAGACAGAGTTCTGTACAGGTAAGGGTGTTCCCAGAGAGCCCTGCGTGCATCCTCAAACAGAACTAGCAGGACAGACATGTTCTCTCGCTGTGTTTGCGTGTGTTAACATCTCTGTTAGACTGTATTTCTAATCCTACGTCTGGGTACAGGTGTTGACATGGCAGTCTGTTGCATATTGTCTGCCCTTGCATTTCTCTGGTGGTGGGACCAGTTGATAACTCAGGGAAGTCAACAGGGGATAACTGGGGGGGGGGGGGTTGGGTGTCCAGGTTTGCTTTGCAGTCACGCTCAGAGGCAACATGAAGTCAGCGGTTCACCCACACCTAGTGCAACGTGGGATACAGGAGAACACTCTCACACCCGGTCTGGAATGTGATGCGGTGTCTGGAATGTGTGTTCCATGGAATGTTGAGGTGGAATTCGGCGAGGTCACGGTGGAATGTGATGTCACGAGCGCTGCACCCGTCGTCACGGGTCGCTATCCAAATGGTTTCTGTGATTTTTTTTTTGTTGATTTTTTTGTTTTGTTGTTGTTGTTGGGGTGTGCTCATGCAGTGTGTTATGCCCTTTTATATGGACAGCTTCAACGTGATATGTCTTAAAGCACCAGTTCAACATTTTGGGAAATACGCTTATTCGCGTCATCCCGAGAGTTAAATGAGAGGATTGATACCACTCTCATTTCTGTCCATTCAGTGCGAAGGTGAAGCCAGTAGCCGGTTAGCTTAGCTTAGCATAAGGCTGGAAACGGGGAAACAGCGAGCCTGGCTCTGTCCGAAAGTATCAAAATCCCTCTACCAGCACTTCTAAAACTCACTGATTAACACATTTTAGCTCATTTGTTTAATCCACACTCGTAAGGGGGATTGAATGAAACATGGTTTTACGTGGGGTCATGTGCCGGACTATTATGACAAGACTCCAGGACGTTACTGAGCCCGGCCAAGAAATCGTCCAGCACATAGCCCTCCATAAAAGCACGACTTGTTGTTTTTACACTGTGGTTTTGCAAGTTAAATTAAGACCTTTTTAACACCACATAAAATGCAATTTAATGCCTGTTTCATGGCCATAATGTCCAAAGTCACATTTTTCAGCACTTCCTAGCAGTATATGACAATAATTCTGAATGATAAAATGAATTTAATGAATGCGACCGGGACCCGGATAAGCAGCATAAAATGGATGGATGGATTAACCAATTAAAAATAATTAATTCCTTTTTGCTAAAATCAACACTTGCCCATTATATGATGATGAGCTTCCTAGCTACTGTAGCTAGCAGCAGTGACGGTGTTTGCCGCAGGTGTGATGGTGCTGGCTGAACAGCCTCCTGCAGCACAATCCACTGTCACCACAATCCCACTATTAGTTTAACACTGTGTAATGTCTGTTTCCCCCCATTTCCAGTCTTTATGCTAACCTATGCTAACCTGCTGCTGGCTGTAGCCTCATATTTAGCGTACAGACATGAGAGTGGTATCAACCTTGTCGCGTAACTCTCGGCAAAGAAAGAGAATGAAAGCACATTTTCCAAATTGTAAAACTGTTCCTTTAAGGTATCCCAATCAACGAATTGTACATCATGATGATGGGGAATGCACAGTATTTGACACAAAGACATGACACATAAGCTCTCATTGGTCGTACCTGATAGATCTGAGCGGGCTTTGGGCCTAAAGCTAAAACTGAACACTGACATTAGACATTGGCCTGATTGTTCGAGTGTTTGGTTGCTTTTCAACATCATTTTTCTTCTCTGTAAAACTGACTGGATCGAACATCCAACAGATCAAATGAAACAATCTCTTTGTCCACAGTAGTCATGGAGCGGGCACTGGTACATGATGGAGACGACCCAATGGCACGTGAGCAGAAGCGGGTTTGAAGTGAGTACAGTTAGTCTTAAAGGGCCATCGCCTGTGCATTGTGTGTTTGATGGCATTTAAAGGGTTAATGCTTCACAACCATTCAGCTTTTTTCCCCAAAAAAAGCTGACGCACACACATGCCCACCAACGAAAGACCAGAAGGAACGAGACGAGACAAAGCGAGCAAAGGAAACAACAAAATGGACCGAGGAACAGGAAGAGAGAAAATGATGGAACACGTAACAGAAATGAAGAGACCGGAAGAGGACGTCACCCATGGGCGATGTCCATAGATGTTACCCATACATACTCATCAGTTTATCAACATGGCAGGAGGCTGTAAATTAAGTTAGTCCTGTGGGGGGCTAATGTATGGATACATGTATACATCACCATTAATGTGAGATGCCACACACTGTATCATCTCATAGCAGGGCGGACAGTATTACAGATAACAGGTCATGTGGACGTATGGGGCGGCGTTCAAAGATTGGGCAGGTTTGGCTGGAAAAAGAACAGTGATGAACATGAAGAGTTCTGTGTTGTCGCTTCCCAAACATTCAAATTATATATACATATACATATACTGTATATATATGTATTCCCCCCACCCCCTTTAGTTGTTTTTTTGCAGCCATTCTATTTACTATTAGGTTTAAATGAACAGTATCTTTGTTTGCAATTTCTGTTTTTGTTAAGTTTTTGTTTGTTTTTTTTTCAGAAGAGACAAGACAATACACATACACACACTGAAAGAGAAAGAGGAATGAAAGAAAAGAAAATATGTCAAATTTCAGAGAAAGAGAACAGAAAAAGAGATAAACCAATGTAAAAGAAAGAAATGAATGAGCACCATTATGTTGAGAAAGAAATGAATCAGAGGATGGAATCGACTGAAGCCTAATTAAAGCTTTAACAAAGCGTTTTACTTATATCGCTAGCAAAGTAGTGACTTAAAAGTGGCTAGATAAACAATGGTGGTGGTGATATGGTGCCATGGCAGGTAGGTGGGTAATGACAACAACATTAATGATGAACACCAATAGAAACAGAGTGAGTCAGCCTCTGGCCCTGTTCTGCTGAAGCGTTGAGGGATGTGTCGTTTTTTTTTTTTTGGATGTCCGTCCCCCTTCCCTCCCCAACCCACCGTCGCTCGGGACAACGCAGCGAGAGCAGACCTGTGCGTGTGTGTGACGAGTGTGCGTGAGGTCAGGCGGGGTGGGGTGGGCGGGTTCTTCAGGGAGGGCGACAGACGGGGCGGTGGGTTCGAGGGTGGAGGGGGGGCGGGGGCGGTGGTGTCAGGGGGGTCAGACTGAGAGAGCTGGAGCAAGGGCAAAGGGAGGGAAAGTCGCAATGTTCTCAGGGAGTTGCGAGCAGAAGTCTCCAGCCATTGTCCACTCCCTCCTGTACCTCCCTCGTCCTTCGCTCCCTCGCTCCCTCGTGTTAGCTTGTTGTAAGGGAGACTGGATGAAAATGTCATGTGTGTGTCCTCAGCCCTCTCTTCCGCTCCCCTTTCCTCCCCCTCCCCAAGACTCCGTTCCCCTTCTCCTCTCCCCCCGACCCACGTTCAGCTCAGTTATAAGGAGGTCTCCACGCAGTAAAGATGGGCCAGGTGAGGGGCGGAGGGTTTCACCGGCCTGTCCCTGCCATGATGGTTATGGTGGTGTTGGTGGCGGTGGTGGTGATGGGGGCTCCGGTTGCTGGGGGTAACTGCGTTGCTGCTGTTTTTGTTGCCGTGGGTGACTGTTGAACTGATGCTGCTGCTGCTGCTGCTGCTGCTGCTGCTGCTGCTGTTGTTGTTGTTGTTTCGGTTGCACGGGGTCACCGGGAGGCTGTACTGCCGGTAGGGGCGGGTGGGGCGGGTGCGGGCCGGGGCTGGGGCTGGGTGGGAGGGGGCGGCGGCTTGCGGAGGGCCGGGTGCAGGTGCTGGTATCTGCTGAGCTCTGATTCGTCGTCCACGTCAGTGTCGTCAATCAGCGGGATGTTGTGGATGAGGTCGTTGATGAGGAACTCCGGGTGGGCCATGAAGTTGTGGATGGAGTTGCGGGATTCCGGTTTCTCCCGGCCCTCGTACAGCGAACTACGGAATGCTTTCACCACTCGCATCTGCCAAAAGGAAGGATGACGAGGGAGAAACCACAAGAAAGAGAGAGGAGAAAGTCAGACATAAAAAAGGTTAAAAAAAAAAAAAGAGACAAGGGAAACCCAGAGACAGACTTGTGTCCTCCAGCAGACAAACAGAGTGACAGACAGACGGACAGACAGACAGATGGACACTCAGGGCCAGGTGGCTGCATTCAAAGTTTATACAAGATCTAATGTGTCTAACGGTCACAGTGGTGTTTTGGTTTATTTTCTATGAAAACTTCTTTGATTCAGGAAGATGAAAATAATCTTATTGGCTGGATTAAACCATAATTGGCGGGTCTAAAGCCTGTAACAATATTGCGTCTCCCCCCTCTCTATGACGGCCGCTTTTCACTCCACCTTCCAGTGTGGCTTTTCAAATCAGGTATAAACACTTTTGCTTTCCGACATGATCAGACAACACATCGAACTAGTTCTTTATTTTCGAGCATCACCAGACCCTTAGAGGTGTTGATAGGTGGATTTTGTTACCTTTGGACAGGGCCAGGCTATCTGTTTCCCCCTGCTTCCAGTCTTTATGCTAAAGCTAAGCTAACCGGCTAACATATATTTCTCAAAAAGTCAAACTATGTCTTTAAGTAACTGACAAATCTAAATGCCAAAGAGGGAAAGTTCTGAAACAAATGCTGTGAAGCGTGTACTCCTCATCATAAGCATTATGTGATAAAAGCACAAACTGGGCACATCATTTTTACTGGTTTGTCCTGTGAGAAGGTTAACAAGCGGTCATGTTTAGGTAAGACAGCGTTGGACAAAGTTTGAGATAAATTAATCTGGTAATGAATAAATAAAAAACTTTAATTATTTTTAATTGATTAATTTAATAAATAATAACATTTATGACGACATGGTTCAGACAGGACAACGTCTTGGTATGTCTGTTTTTTAGTCATGTCCCCTCCATGTTATTCTTTCAGGAGGGAAATTGGATTTGTCCTCACTTATTTTGCATGATTCCATTAGAAGATATCAGGACATTTCTCAAACTTTGTAATTATATTACTATAACCTTGGCAACACAAATACCTTGACTAATTCAGTATCAACCGAGCGTCCACCTGATCCTGTGCGTCCCCAACAGACAAAAGTGAAATTAAAAAAACAAAGTGTTTAAAAATGAGTTGGCTAATGACATGTTTTTGTCAGTTCTCGCACACCAATCAGACCTCACAAGACGAGAGCATTCAGTAGCCACCATCACAAAGACCACAGAAGCTGCAGACGCTTCCCATCAGACACGCGTGGCATGTGTGTGTGTGTATGTGTGTGTGTCAGGGGGGTGATACAGCATGTGTGGGGAAAACACTCGTACCTCAGCTCACTGGATCACATGCATGCACACACACAGATGAGGGTGGTTGTTAGGCACAGATGGAGAAGAAGCAGCAATGGTGAGTGTGTTAGTTTAATGTACAATAAAATAAGAAATTGGCAAGAACCTATAGCAGTGACCACACACACACACACAAACACACACACACAAACATGCATGCAGCAGCAGTGTAACTGAGTGAACCAACAGCTGAGATGTTTCCACATCGTGCACCTTGGAGGTTGGCGTCTGCATGCATCGCACAGTTGTCAATCACGGGTGCTGTTTGTTAAAGAGATCAGGTTCATACACTCAAACACATTGACAGCCAGACATTGAGCTGGTCTGTCAGCATCTCTATGCACGCACACACACACACACACACACACATGCACATGTGCAATATGTACCGCAGCCATGCAGCAGTGACAGACAGAGGAGAGCAGAGTGATTGAAATGATGCTGATGCTGACGATGAAGTTGCTGCAGGATAGAAAAAAACAAGTCTTGCGAAACATAAAGATGAAATCACGGAGAATCAGCAGGTTAGAACAGTATGTGATTGGTTAGAATACTAGAAACAGAAGGTGATTGGCTCAAAGGCAGGAGCGAAGCTCGGGCGTCAGCCCTGTCACACACAGAGAGGCAGCCAGGTCATGCTGAATCAGATCTTTGTCACTTACGCTCTCTTTCTGTCTCTCTCTCTCTCTCACACACACACATCAGAGTGAGGTCTATGAGTGTACTTCAAGGTGCATTATGCAGTCTATGGTGATGCGTACATAAACACATTCCTTTGCCATGGCAGTTGGTCCATGCACCCTTCCCCCAAGCCCAAACAGAGGAAAAGAAGCAGCATGAGCTCAAAAGAAACAGAGACAGTTCAGTGCAAATATACTGACAGGCACAGGCAGGCAGAGCCCAATATAGAGACAGTTTGGCCAAATGAGTTCAACAGCGAAGAAGCTTTATGTCGACTGCAACACCGACCGGAGTCCAAACTGTGATTATGAGAGGTGTATGAATGGAGATCAGTGCTGCAGTCGGCCAAACCAGGAGGAGTCTCTATATATGACTCTGGCATATATGATAGACTGACTGACAGACAGACGTACAGACAGACGGTCAAGCAGTAGGTTCAGTGCTTATCTGTTTTTCCAAAGAGCCTGTCGGACAGTAGAAAAACACCTCATGCAGACTGAGAAGGTTTCAGAATGTTACTTTCTCACTTCGTCAGCGCTTGGTTTGTTTTCATTTTGTCTCCATGGTAAGAGTAAACTTTCGAGTATATAACGCCCACAGTGTGACCAGAGAGGCCTGGAGGTCAGGGCACTGCTGTGTTACTTATTCCTCTCACCCACTTTCTCTCTCTCTCCCTCTCTCCCTGTCGGCTCTTTCAGCAGTGCTTGATGGAAAAACGATGATGGTTAAAGTACGAGAAGGAAATAGGCGCTGGAAGGTAGAGAGGCTGCTGTGTGCAAAACAACTGCTGATGAGAAGAAACTGCAACATAAATACAGGGAGAAGCTGTGAGGTACATGACTGGTTAATGGCTCGCATTTCCCACCGTGTGGCCAGACTCTGAGCGGCACCCGCTCTTCGATATGTGATGACTGAGCTCCAATCCATAGCTACACCTCAGCAGCACCTTCCTCAATTCAATGCATATTCTCTTCATGTCTCCTAGTCATAGCCCATTTAAGGAGCAAACACTGAGGGCGGAGGCTGAAACCTTTTTGAACTTTAGCAAAGAATTGAGGAGCTGAGCATGGATTTGAGATTCGGCCTAAACATCCTATTGCCCTTTATCTTTCCTTACCAAAGTAAACTTTCATATTCATCGCTTTTCTCAACTTTACTGTAATTGCAGGTAGATGAAACTAGCCCAGTCTGAAATGAAAACAAACTGGATCCATAGATCGGTTCTAAAGATCCAGAGGGATCACTAAGGTCCAGCACAGCTCAGGTGGATGAAAGCATGAAACAGAGACATCTACTTATATTATTTTGATATCTCTGTTTAATATTTTAGATATCCCTGGACTCTTTTCTTACCCAGTGATAACAGATTTGGCTGTAAAAGTCAGAGAGGTGACGGTGTCTACGTCAGAACTTACGCTCATCATACTGCAACGGGACACAGTGCCAATTCTGAGGGTTGGGTCTGCTTTGCAAAGAACTCTGGGTAGTGGGGTAAAGTAATGACCATGAAGCTATCTGTGGACGAGCAGCAGTGCAGGGGGAGAGGTTTGTCTGTCTTGATAACACGTAGGCAATCATTTGTAGTCTGTGCTTGTTGCTTGGGAATTCCCACATCAGACCATATCATCAGACTTGAGGCAATCATAGGAAAGCACTTAAAGGTTAAGGCTGACGATATATTCTATAGTTGTGGTATTGTCACCAGTAAAAAGACCAAAACCAACATGTTACTGACGAAAATCTTTAAAAGTGGGTCATGAATGTAAAAAGCAAAAAGGCCAAATAATGTCCA
The DNA here is from genome assembly GCF_020085105.1 of Siniperca chuatsi. Classification (NCBI taxonomy): domain Eukaryota; kingdom Metazoa; phylum Chordata; class Actinopteri; order Centrarchiformes; family Sinipercidae; genus Siniperca; species Siniperca chuatsi. The sequence continues at coordinate 2,093,383 of NC_058051.1, forward strand.
AAAACAGCGGGGCGCTGTAGTTTTTAGCAAATGTTACTCAAACAGGAGGATATTGTGCATTTGTTCGTGATTAATTTCAGGCACTAGTGAGTTATTTACTGCAGAGGGACGGTGTGTGTGGGACTGAGTCAGAATCAAAAGCTACAGTGTGTGTGTTCATAGTAATGAAGGAGCATGTCACCCAGTGCAACAGTGTGACTTGTTGATGTGTTTTTTAGCCAAGCTATAGTCTATGGCTCTATCAACCAATCTACCAACTGAAATATCTCAACAAATACTGGATGGATTGCCATGAACTTATATAACAGGTGTTCATGATTCACAGGCAATCAAATGGTTGCGATATAAATACAATTGAATTGAATTGGTCCCCTGACTTCTCTCTACCGCCATCATCACGTCAAAACTTTATTTTCTCTAATATGACTAAATACCTGCTAAACATTCTCATCAGCCTCAGCTGTACTTTGTGTTTAGTGCTAATAAGCAAATGCTAGCATGCTAACACTCCAAACGAAGATGGTGAACGTGGTAAATATTAAATCGGCTAAACATCGACATGTTAGCATTGTAATTGTGAGCATGTTAGCATTAGCATTCAGCTCAAAGCACTGCTGTGTCTAAGTACAGCCTCACAGAGCCAGCGTGCCTGCAGACTCGCAGCCCTGTTAATAGTTTTTGGAGCTCTATGACAGAGGAATAAGATATATCAGCCTTTGGATATACACATTGTTGGTTTTGATCTTTTCATGGGATTTGTTGACAATAAGAAAACTATAGAGCATTACTAGACATTAAAGGTCCAGTGTGTAGGATTTAGTGGCATCTAGTGGTGAAATTGCAGCTTGCAACCATTTGAATACCGCTCGCCTCGCCCTCCTGTTCCACGTGTGAAGGAAAAACTACGGTGGCTGCAAAACTCGCGAAAAACCAATCCATTCTGGGCTACTGTAGAAACATGGCGGTGCAACATGGCGACTTCCATGGAAGGGGACCCGCTCCCTCTGTAGATATAAACGGCTTATTCTAAGGTAACGAAAACACATTATTTCAGGTGATTATACACTAATGAAAACATACTTTCTTTGCTCAGCGGAAGGAAGCAGCTGGATCGGCCAAAATTAAAGCCGCAGGCAGCAGTGAGCGGGTTTTGGGTTTCACGAAGCCAAGCAAAGTCACTTCAGCTTGTTTAATTCTGTTTGAAAGAAGGAGCGAGACCAGTTACACACTTGTTGCCTGCAGCGTTTCAATAATTGCGCACTCAAAGTTCTGCCATTCGTCCCCTCTTCATTGGATGTGAGCGAAACTTGGTATGTATGCTCAGGAGATGGCGTGGGATGTCTCCTGTGAGTTCAATCAGGATCGCTCAAAGGCAGTTATGTGCAAATATGTGATAAGTCAAACTTCAGATTTTAGTTAACACTTGCCCACAGAGCATGCACACCAAATTTGGTGAAATTCTGTCCACTGGGTTTTTAGGTACAGTTTTTTGGCATTTGTGGCGCCCCCTATGGGTTGGGTTCAAAATGCTTTGGCACGCCTGTTCGCCAACGCAGACTGAAGATATCTCCGAATGATTTGTGATGATTGGACAAATTGTTAATGAGTTATGGCCAATTTCCTGCTGAGCCCCTCCCTTTATGAAGATATTTTGGTTGATGCTTTTTGACCGATCTTGTTCATTTATAATAAAAACGTGTATCTCAGTCTCGCAATGCTGTATCAAAAAATTGGTGTCGATAAGAGTCTAAATTTAAAAAATATTCATTTTACTGTTTTTCACATTATGCTAATTAGCAAACAAATCCATCACTGCGGACTTTTATGGTCCAAAAGGCTTTTCTGTAGAGCACGTTGAGCTGGACTCGTGTCAGAAATTTCAAGTCAATCGGACTTACGGTGTGAGGGGCGTGGCCTGTGGATTTTTGGGCCAGCGCCGCCATGTGGCCGATTGGGCTTATATTTCTGGGGAAGCATTTGCATATCATTTCCAGTTATTGGGCCAAGTTTCGTGTTTCTAGCTCATTCCAGCTTACAGGAATTTGAGCATTTGTGGCAGACAAATAATAATAATAAACCGGCACTAACTCAATAGAGTTCTACCTTTTTCTGGTTTGAACCCTAAATATCATATTTCATTTCTGCCAATAGCTCCTCCTAAATGTTACACTCTGGACCTTTGAGTACAATCAAGTCTGATATACTTTTCTGTGGCTGGAAGTTTATTTGACACAATCTGAATTCTGCTCCTTGCGTAAACTCCATTCTGAACGCTAAAGCAAACGGGAACAATTGTACATTTTTATTTGACCAGGGGCTGCCTCCACACAACATGAACTGATTCAGAGAAGCAAACCTGGGTCACATTAAACTCAAAGTTAATGCTTGCTCCTTCACATTCCCTCCTTGTCCAAATCCATTTGGTTTCTCATCAGGAACTGAACCACAAGAGGACGACTTCAAAATGCAAGTATGTGTCATACTGCTGTCGAGTAACAGATTTGGACACAACAAGCTCTTCGAATTAAGGGAAAAGAATTGAAAAAGCAAGCAATGAGCTAGCAGTGGTGGGATCTGAACCCTAGTTCCATACTTTGACATTACATCCCTCCTTCCACACCTTCGTCATAGTACCTGTCTTTTCAGGCAGCCTATGTTGCAGCAATGTCCAGCTCTGAATAATAATGTTATACATTTTAATGCATATTGTATTAATGTTGTAAAGTCATGGAGAGAAGGATGTGTTTCCAAAGTACTTAAACAAAGCCCAGGTAAGTCCTAGTGTCTGTGCAGGACGATCTCAACAATGAGGTGTCAGTAGCACCGACTTGGGCCTCTCTGTATCTACACCTACAGGTGATGGAGCAACGTGGGGAGGAAGGCAGCGTGGAATGGAAGGAGGGAAGGATGGACGGAAGGGAGCAAGGAAGGTAAGGAGAAGCAACTGAGAAGACAGATGAGGACAATCAAATGAAGAGACAGCACAACCGCACGCATGCACGCACACACACGCAGGCAGGCACACACACACACACACACATTCATAGACAAGCATACAAGCACAGGTGCACACACTCGCACACACTGACAGAGAAACACACAGAAGTCAAACTACGGCTCTCGGATAGGTCAGCAAATGCACACACATAAACACGCTTGCAAACAGGCACGCGCAGAACTGACATACAAAGAAATCAAGAGAAAACATGAGGGGTGGAGGCTACTCTAGTGAGGAGATGGGAGGATGACAAAAAGGGATGAGGTAAAGGAGAAAGTAAGATACAAAAAAAGAGAAACAAATGAAGAGAAACCTACTAAAGAAATCTTATCAGTATGCTACACAAGAGCCTGTATTTAGATCTGGTCAAATCTAAATACCTCTACAGAAGAACAACTCTACTTATGAAGAACAATAAGAACACATTGCACAGAATATTTCTGCAAACAGGGAACCTGTAATATCTCAGAAATAAAGAAGAAAGAAGAGAGAACTGTGATGGAGAGAGAGGGGGAAAAAACAGACTGGACAGAGAGAGAAATCAGGACTTTTTGGAGACATCAGGGGGGCCAAACTTGTGACGTCGGAGCTGGAAATACTGTTACAGAAATAACCAGTTGACAACAATTGCAGCACCGGACAAAAGTGAGAGGAGCACAAGGAGGAGAAAAAAGAGCGATAGAGGAAGAGGGAACTTTTCTTTACTGTAGTCTTGGAAACAGCAGTGTGTTATGGGGCTTTTATACTCGAAGGTTTACAGTTTAGAGAATTGCAGAAGCCATATGAAAGCCATCTGGTAATGATTATGAATTCTATGGCAGTAAAATCTAATCGTAGCATTTTCTACAGCATAACAGGAGTCACAGAATTGTTACAGCAACACTATATTCTCTTGTTTTTTAGAGAAAAGAAAGGACACCACTCCTTTACGTGAGAGATGTTTACAGCAGGGGTCAACCACAGTAACCACGCTTGACCTCAGTCACAGACAGGAAATAACACATGGTGCAGGAGGAGCTGCCGTTTGCTCTCTGCACTTTAGGATGCGTCCTCGCCTTGTCGGCGTAAATCAAACTGTTTCCGTTTCCTTAAATTTCTTCTTTTTGTTCTTTTGAACATGAGTCACTTTCGTCCTTATAAACAATGTTGCTCCATTTCTGTCAGGACACCTCAGACAGAGAGAGAACAGCGAGCCGCCTCGCGCACCCACCAACACTCAACAACAAAACAGACTCTGGACTGGAACCGGGACTGGATTTGGACCAGACCAGATCAGACCAGAACTACACAGCCGGTCGGGACTGGGTGCTGTTTGAAAGGGAGAATAAGAGAAAAGAACATAGGAGACATTGCACACACACGAGCAGCGAGCGAGCCGGAGGGGACACAACCATTGAGAGTAAAAATACTGCAGTCCACGTGCCGTGCAGCAGTGTGTGTGTTTGTGTCTACGAATGAGTGTCAGAGAGAGAGAGAAAGTGACTGCAAGTGTGTATGCAGGTATACGTGTGTTTGTGTGTGTTTATGTGTGTACATGCGTTCGGCGGACTCACTCCCAGGGGCTGGGCTGGTATTGGCTGTTGCGGTGGAGAGAGCTACGTGAGAGGGGGTAGAGATAGTGTTTACGTCGTGGAGCTGACTGAGCACGGAGGAGCGCCGTCTCACCGCTCCCTGAAACGAACCGCTTCGCTTGAACGTGCTCACTACCTCCATCTGCAGGACAGAGACAAAACAGCAGCACTCAGTGAGGGCAGGAGAGGCTGGTCTGAGTGTGCGTGGGCGTGTGTTTGTGTGTGTGCATGTGTGTGTGTGTGTTGTGGTCCCTTTAAAAGATTTCCTGTCACAGCAGAAATGACAGAAACAGCATTTTGATTCCCTTTAATGGCAAATGTGCATCAGTGATACGCATCACAACTGCTTTCTGAGAATTACTGACAAACAATAATTATTAAATTACGATCGCACATGTATATGAGGTCGTGTGTGTGTGCTTGCATGTGTATTTGTTGTCTGCACACTCAGGCCAAACCCTCTTCATGAAAAACTGACCACTTTTCGCAAAGACAGGCACTTAAGCAGAGAGTCTGGACTGGCTCTCTAACACTGCTTAGGAGGCTGTTAGCAGATTGTTGTTCGTGTCGATGCTGTTTTGCTGTCTTAATGTCCATTCTCACACAAAGCAGTGCGAGAATCAATCAATTAAAGTAATCAAGCAAGCCAACAGCCTGTCTACTTAGCATTACAGCATTACCCTGTACACAATGGGTACACACTCATACACACGAGTGCCGCTGAAGCGACACACACACACACACACACACACAATCACAGCATTTATCCTCTCTCGTGATGGTTTATAAAATACCACTTCCAAGTTAGAGAACGCCATTTCGAGGTTTGAGCAGGACAGAAAAGTTAGCTGTGTTGGAGAGAAAAAACTGGAATCATTATGTTTGGTACAAGTCAAATGAACAGCACTGACAGGATGAGCGAAAGACAGACTGACTTTTGAAGAGTAAGAACAAACCAGATACAGTGTTCAAACTAAAACTGCATGGCTGTCAAAGACGAGTCTATAAGGAGTTCTTTCTTTCTTTCTTTCTTTCTTTCTTTCCAAAAGTCTCTCATGTTAGTGTGTAAAGGCCATGATACTAGCAGTTTATTTAGGCAGTGTTACTACACAATTCAGGAACAATTTCCCCCCCAAATAATTTGCATCTTCTCATAAAGCACTTGGTTATAAAAGTGCAAACATTAGGCATTCATATTCAGATTCCTATGTTCTTTGTGATACATTTTGGCACATTCCCCCATCTATCTGTAATTCACCTTAAACAAACTGCTCGTGTGTCATGACCACGTGAAGCTTCTGGTCGAGGTGTTGTGCTGTCTGGATATCTGCGTGTGTGTGTGTGTGTGTGTGTTCCTGTGAAAGAGGTTTGGTTATGGTTTGTTTTGGTGGTCCGGTCTAACAGTACCTGGGTTTGGATGCGGTTGAGGCCTCTGAACCAAAGGATCTGTCCGCGGCGCAGCTCTCTCTCAGCGCAGTCGATCTCCTCCTCATCCTCCGCCATCTCCTCCCCTTCCTCCTCCCCTGGCTCCAGGCCCAGCCCCGCCTCCTTCAGGCATGGCAGCCGCTCTGTCGGCACCGTGGCGATCACCTGAAAGCCAGGTACGTTATAATGTCATGTGACCAGAAGACGCTAGTATGGCGTTATACTGAGCAGCTGTGAGCTTTTCCAACCATCTTACACTCATTATGGATCGGATAATACCAGATTGTTTCAACTGTTAATTTCAGCACAGAATAGAATATATCTAGAGGTGTTATCTAAGTCAGTGTGAAAATGTTTCCTTAGCCTCACCCCAGATAAAACTCTAGGTAAACCAGGCCCGCCAGCCTACACTTGCTCAGTGTGGTTTGACTCAGCAGGCTGAAGAGCTGCTTACCTGCCCCCAAAGCAGCTCTCCGACTCCCACGAACAGACACCAGAGCCACTGCTCTATGTTGAGAGGGGCGCAGCTGAAGGGCTTCCCTCCCCACTGCACAATCACGATCTGCAGCAGAAACACAGGGAAGGACATCATCATTATCACACATACAAACACAGTGTCGAGGGAGAAACCAGCACTGCGCCATTTATCTCTGTTGCACCCACCACAGTCTGTACTGTAAAAAAAACCCAATAACACCAGGATGTGTCAACAGTCGACACTTCCATCTTCTAGTCTGTCACGATTTCAAGTAGGAAATACAAGGTGGCATTGTCACTGTAATCCCTGCTGCATCTAATAACTAGAATTACCACCCGCGGTTGTATGCCTCCACCAACCAGTCAAGTCCACGTGTGTCCAGACTCATATAATATTTGTGGTAAATACTTGGAAGAAATTGAATAAAAGGTATAACTTGTATTGTTAAATACAAGAAAGCCTGAAAGTGAACTTACTGTAGATAGATTCTGACCTCAGCCACATTAATCATAACAATCATTCCTCTCCAGCTCATGTCACTGTGTAAAAATGACACATTACGTGAATTTATAGAACTAGTCTTTATTAGTAATGGTTCCAACATAATAAACACAGCCCTGCGGCTTGTTTCCAGTCTGCGTCTTTAAACTTGGACCACAGTAACACCTCGCTCCTATAGGTCTGCTTGCCTCAGTGGAAATAGCGACAGCATTTTAAATAGCAACACGATCATTTACACCCGGAACAAGGCTTATCAGAGTGACACTATCATCCTGACACCAAACTGCACAGTCATAAATCTCACTGGGAGTACGATACAGTGTCTCACATACAGTAATAATATCTTTCTGCAGGGAGGAGGGATCCATCTTTCTTACTTATCCCTCTCTTTCACCTCTCTCAAGCTGCCTCCAGTCTTCTGCTCTCGCTCTCATCTCTTCTTTTCCAAATCCCTCTGAACTGTCTCTTCGACGCTTTCACACTCCAAATCACTGTCATCCCCCTCCAGCTCTCTCTCTTCTCTTGTTTCTCCCCAGAGTACCACCGAGAACTGAAGAGCTTTGGAAAATATCCCTCTTCCTCTCACTCTGCCTGTGTTTGCTTGTCTGTGTTTTTGTGTACTCACAATTCCCTGCTCAGTGCATCTCTTCTGTATTCACTGTGAGTCGATTCAACAAACAGTCCTCCTGTGGTTGGTAAAGTTTGAAATCTTAACTCTGGACTTGTATTATGGGGCAAAATCAGGTTACGTGGTGAAAGGCAATGTGACAATTTACAAGCTGTCAAGGCCTGAAAATGATCACATTCATTTTCTATACTTTTACAGACTAAGAAGGTGACCGAGTCAGCACAGGCCCTCACCAAAACACAGCACCCATTTGTATTGCTTTAGAAATACAGTACAATCGCCCAACAAGGACAATCACCCGGTCACAGTCTATTCCCTCCTTTCCACGTCTTCTTTCTCTGCCCTTTTCTCCTCAGAATAGTCCCATCCAGTGAGGTGCAATAGAATTTGTTTTGGTTTTAAAAAGGTTTTAAATTATGAGCCTGACCCAAACCATTGAGATGTCCATTTACAGCAAAAGAGCACTTTCAACGATCTGCATAGATTTGTCTCCATTAAAATGAAATTATTTGTTTATTTTTAATGACTATGTCTAAAACCTGAGAAAATAAAAACATTTTACATATAATATACACACAAAACCTTTTTGATGAAAGATGAATAAATAAAAAAAATGAACTAAAGGTCATAAAAAATCAAAAATACCAAGAAGTTATGTAATATGCAGTTCAGTCTTTGTTCTGTATTTTGGTGCAATAGCGCAACGTCTCCTCCTCCACCACTTCTTCTTGTGGTTTTCTACAAACCACCGCTGACTTGTATTCAAACACAAGAAAACTGAGTATTTCCTATACACTTCAATCTGGACTTTGGGCAGAGGTTGCAGCGCCCCCAGTGATCAGAGTGAAGTTTGTCAATCGATGTCAATGTTGCTTTGTTGAATCATTATTATCAGTATCAGCAGTGTCACCCTGGATTTACCTATTTGGTCACTGTATATTCACTCCGTGGCCACTTTATACAACAGATCTGCCACATATTCTTCCTTTATGAAGCTTATAATGGTCAGTTCTTGTTAAAAGTTTTTGTTAATTCAACTACATGTTTACTATTGAGGTCGTAGTTAGTGGTGGTGTTGTACCGGACTGCATTATATTGAAATGTGTTTCTAATGTTCTTCCCCTCCTGATGTTGTGGACAAAACATATATATATATATATATATATATATATATATATATATATATTATGGCTGAGCTGTTGTGTTGGATTGCATTATATTTTCAAATCAGGTGTACCTAATATAGTGACCACTACGTGTATAATACAATATGCAGTGAAATAACATTAGATTTATCATACAGACAGTTTAAAATTTAAATAGTTTGTTTACTATGGCAATATTCAGTTTAGGTAAAAATAAATTGTGAACAATATGACAGTACCTTTACCATTAATGGACATCTCGACTGATTGATAAGATTAAAACAGGGGTAAGCATTTTTCATCATTCTGTTCAGTCAGCCCTTTGAATCTAAGCTACATAAAAACACCATAAACATACCTGAAAGAATCTGCTCTGGTTTTTCAGCCTAACGTACTTAGAGACGCTCAGTCAGGTTGAGTTAAACGCAGAATGAGTAGGATTTTCCTAAAAAGACAACAACGTACAGACTCATACAAAAATAATCCCTCTCAGTCATCACTTATGACCCAGTAGAAGTGTGTGGCGGTGTCTGTATCTGCACAGACGCTGCCCTCTGCCTGTATTTTCTTATTTTGCTGTGTTTGGGACATTTCTGGGCGTCAGTCTTTGGGCAGCGGGTGTGTCGCCTCCAGCCAATAACAGCGCGCAGGCTGTGAGGAAGCTACGAAAACGGCGGACGCAGTGCTGAAAAAACGCAAATGTAGCGGGGCCACTGAAAATCTTGGGGTGGCACACCAAAACCAAAAGCAGGGGTGGAGGATGGGGGGGCTGGCTGGCTATGCATTTGTTATTTTCTTTCACATGAACCATTATGAAAAATATACATTATTGATTTAAATGAATAGTACCTAATGTAAAATAACAGATAGAAGCATATTGTGCATACAGTTCTCATTAATCAGAAACATATTATGCACATGTGACTCGCGGCCCTGAGACTCAGGGGGCTATGAAAAAGAAAAACTCAAAATGTTCTCAACCAAATAGTAGAGAAAACCATCAAAGTGCGTTAAAGGGTTAACCTCACCTGCACGGCGAAGGTCCCCACAACGATGGAGCAGAAGATGGGGTTGGCAAATATGCCGTCAAATACGTTTCTCTCTCCGTGGATCTTGCGAGCGTTGATCTCGTTGAAAAGTTGCATGAGGACGAAGGTGTTGAAGATGATGGTGTAGTGCTCAGAGGGAGGGGAGTGGAGCGGAGCGTTGCGGCCGCTGTCGATGTTAAAAATGTGCTCGCCTGGAGGGTCAAGGAAGGAGTACGAAGAGGAGATCAGAGGTGTGTTTGATCTGCTGCAGAACAGCAACGCTGAAACAAAACCTGACCATCCTAATTCCACAATAAATCTATTGATCAAAGCCAGCTGTTTCAATAAGAGATGTGTGTGTGTGTGTGTGTGTGCACCTATGAACAGCAGCGTGAAGATGATGATCAGCTGGTACACTCCATGGCCCAGGATGTTCTTCATCATGGTCAGTGAGATGAGCGGGTTGTTGCGCCCGTAGGGTTTCCGTAGCAACAGGGCCTCAGTGGGGGGCTCGGTCGCCAGGGCCAGAGAAGCAAACGTGTCCATGATCAGATTCACCCACAGCATCTGCACCGCCTTCAGAGGAGAGTCCTGCAGAGAGATTTGCAACCAGAGGCTTGTGTCACGAACCAGGTTCAGATGAGTCTGTCTTCAGTGACCCACACAGCGGACTGAGAAAAGGCTGCTTCCCTCCCTTTTCACAAGGCCCTGATTCCCAACATTTACTGTTTTTTTGTGTTAAATCATTGATTTGAGTCGAATATTTCAGTTAATATGTTCATTTATCAGTCAGGTTATACTGTATAATTAACAGAACACACATTTGTTTAATTAATTTAATTTACATGGGGATATGATGTGTTAAAACGGGTCAGCTCTACTGTGGTGAAGTACTGTTTCTATTTCTTGTTTAGATTAGCAGATTATCTGCTCAGTCAGTGACAGTGAAAACAGGTGTGCATGAGTAGGTGCTCTAAGCAGTGACTTTGCAGTAAATGACATTCTGTACAGCCCGAGTGCTAACCTTGTAGTCACACCAGATAAACTGCCTAAATTAGCTACTTTTACGCGTGTTACGCATTTGTTGCAGTTAGTTACCAACTGAAAGCATAAGTTACCATGGCAAAAGAGCTTGGTTTAAATCTTTGCAATACCAACTGTAATAATAATAGTGATAATAACGTTAATACTTAATAATTAACGTTTTTTTAACTTAACCTTCCAGCTTAAATGTAGATATATCTTCTTAACTTTAAGACTTTTTATGTAGTTGGAGGCGGCACTTTTGTGCTGTTATGGTGATAAGTAGGGCTGCAATTAACGTTTTCATTGTCAGGTGATCTGTGATTATTATCTCGATTAATAGATTCAATCGATCACAGTGACATCTTCAAGTTGCTGGTGGTCATGTCCGTTTTTCTTCTTCATGCTTGTTAATTAATATTTGGGACCATGATGTTTAGATCAGGACAGGGATCCTATGAGGGTGAGTTAGATATAATATAATGTGTCATAAAAGAAAAGGGCGAAATATATTCTTTGGGTCATTGTTCTTTATGTTTTTAACTCTCTTTTAATAAAAATATTTATATATATATAATGCATATATACTGTACATTCATATGCAAGTTGACATTCCTTGCATATCAAACATATGGAAATGTTTGTATGTGTGTCAGACGCGTTTCTGCCTTATCTTAGCAGGTATACGGTGAGTGATGTTTACAGAAGTGACCTCTGTGTGTCCGTTATATGTGCGTGTAGCAATGCATCAGTGTGTATGTTTATTAATAAATCTGTGCACCTGGGTGATGCATGCCCCGGTGAAGGCCACTATGACAGCCACCACGTTGACCGTGAGCTGGAACTGCAGGAACTTGGAGATGCTATCGTAGACATTTCGTCCCCACATCACCGCCTTGACAATGCTGCTGAAGTTGTCATCAGTCAGGATGATGTCAGACGCCTCTTTGGCCACGTCTGTCCCCGCAATACCCTGACACAGAATGAGACAGAGTGAGGACGAGACAGAGACTCATGACGTGATTCATGCAAGCATTCAAGCATCCAAATTATTTTGGAGTGCTGCTGTCTCAATATCATGTTGTTCCGCCTCCAAGTGCTAACACTTGACGTGAGTAAGAGCTGTGGCCAAAGTCAAACGCACGCTATACCAAAAAAAAAGGTTTATTCCAAATAAAATACAATACATTCATAGTTTCTTAATATATTTATTATGCTTTTATTATTTATAGGAAGATTAAAATTCCTCATGGGCATTAGGGAGCATAAAATGGATGTATATACTTCTATGTGATTACTATAACACATGTAACTACAGAAGGGCTTTAACACCAACGAAATATTAATGGTGATATATAATATGTCAGGTTACCATGGCAAAGCCCACATCAGCCTTCTTCAAAGCTGGTCCGTCATTGGTTCCATCTCCTGTTACTGCAACAACCTGCCTCTGCTCTAGGACGGTGCTGTCGATGATGCCTGGACGCAGATAGGAGTGTGTGTGTTAATGAATGTGTAAGGCTCTAAGTGCGTGTGTGAATGTGTGTGTGTGTGTGTGTGTGTGTGTTTGGGTTAATAAACTCGAGGCTCACCTTTAACCAGTGTGTGTTTGTCGGTTGGCGAGGATCGAGCCAACACGCGGAGTTTGGGCCAGATTTTGTCAATACGTTCCTGTTCGATCTGTCAGTCAGACGGAGAGAAAAAGAGTGTGTGATGAAGAACAACACAACAGAGAACACATTTGTTCTCCTCTTTCACTAGATGTCACTGTTGATCCAGAGTGTTAGGCAGATTTAACTGTTCACAGGTGTGATGGAGGATAAAGCATCAAAGACACACTGTGAAATTGGCTCTTATATAGTGCTCTCTTGCAATCAATTTAACCACACTGCACTCTTACATAATGATAATTTACACGCGGCATTTTAGAGTGTAAATTTAAATTCACACTCCATAGAAAAGCAGAGCCACATGACTAATCGGCAGCTATCCATCCCATTAGGCATTCTGCTAAATTCAAATTACAGATAAGGTTTAGATGAAAGCAACGGCTGTACAAATGTTGGCTTTAATAGTGTGCACTAACTGCAGTGGAAATAGCCATATCAGTGGTGATCTAGGATGGGAACCTCCAAACATCAGGCGTAAATCTGAGAGGATTCGACTTCAGAACAGACTTGTGAATATGGGATATTTTGCATGGACAAACATACCTGCAGTACTGAGGGGTTTTTGTATAATTTATTAATTTCTTTAGTTATCAAATCAGCTTACAGTGTAACAGTGGTGTAAAGTAACATGGTAGATTTACTCAAGTACTGTACCTAAGTGCAATTTTGAGGTCCTTTATACGTCTGCTCAGCTGCATTTCAAAGGGAATTATTGGACTTTTTATTCCACTATTTGACAGCTGCAGTTAAGTTATTTTTCAGATTAAAATTTTGCATTAAAAAAATGATAATCTTATAAAATACAAGACACTGTTACAGATTAAACCGGTGGTTTCTAACCTTTTTTGCGTGTGACCTGCTATTACATTTTTTTTTCAATATTTCACAAAAAAAGCAAAGATTTGAGAAAAATCCAAATGTGTGAATCAGAACTTATATATACTATATACTGTATATAATGTATTGTATTGTTATAACTAGCTCCACCTTGACCAGCTACAACAATAAAATGCTACTTACTCACTAATGTATCAATATTAATAATTCAATAATGTAATTAGTTTTTTGCTAAACGAGTACTTTTGATACACTAGCAACATTTAGCTGTTAATACTTTTGTACTTTAACTTAAGTCACATTTTAAATGAAGGACTTCTACTTGTAATGTAGTACGTTTACAGTGTTGTACTGGTACTTTTACTTAAGTCTGAATACTGCTTCCAACACTGCAGTGCAGACTGTTCCTGATGTATCAGGAGAGATAATAATAATAATAAAAACTTTATTTATAGAGCACTTATCAAAACAAAGTACAAAGTGCTTCACAACAAGAGAAATAAAATACCACAGTGAATGACGAAATATAAAGAAATAAAACACATGAAATACAGAAAAGCAATAAAATAAACAGTTCAGGTAAAATCAGGATCGGCTTTCAGATAAAAATGTGTTTTGAGACGAGACTTAAACGAAGACGCTGACTCAGACAGCCTGATGTCTTCGGGCAGGTTGCTCCAGAGCCTCTGGGCCCTGATGGCCAAAGCTCTGTCCCCCTTAGTTTCCATCCTGGACTCAGGAACAGACAGGAGACCCCTGCCCGAAGATCTCAAACTACGTGAAGGTTCATAAGGGATTACAAGGTCTAAAATATAGTCTGGAGCCATGAAGAGCCTTAAAAGTAATCAACAAGATCTTATAATCAATCCTAAAACAAACAGGGAGCCGATGTAAAGAGGCTGAAACAGGTGTGACGTGGTCGTACTTCTCGGTATGGTATAGTGACGTTTGGTGCAAACCTAAACTACAAATAGAGCTGAAACGATTGGTCGATTAATCGATCAGTTGATCAGCAGAAAAATAATCGACAACTATTTTGATAACGGAGAAATGCCAAATATGGCCTGGTTTTCACTTCTCAAATGAGAGGATTTGCAGCTTTTGTTTGTCATATATCTTTGTATACTGAATATCTTTGGGTTTTGGACTGTTGGTTGAACAAAACAAGCAGTTTCAAGATGTCACCTTGGCCTCTGGGAAATTTTGACAGGCATTTTTTTCACTATTTTTTTGACATTTCATAGTTGCATCATAATTGTTAATCGCAGTCCAAAACGTCACAGTAACGTTCAGGTACACTACCATCGCTATAGAAACAGGCCGGTTTAATAGTCTCATTGTTATGTTTTATTGTTCATTATTACACGGCTTTGTTGAATACTCGATTCTGATTGGTCAATTACGGCATTCTATGGACGCAGTTCTGATCATAGACTCTCGAGTCCAATCATTTCAATCTGCAGAAAGAAGTCCTGTGGCAAAAAAAAACTTTTAGAATCATTTTTAAATCAGTTAAATCAATATTTGGTGTCAAATTATTGATTTCATCAGTAAGTATCCGTGTAATAAGCAGAATAGTGTACAGCGAGCCGGTCATTATTGCAAAATTAACCCCGGCAGGGTGATGCAGGTCTAGAATCACCCTTGCTTATATGATGATTTAAGGGCTGCACTTTGAACTAATAAGGTTGTCATTTCTGATGAGTTCTTCTGGCTGAATGATGACAAAAAACTTTTAGGAAGGGAGCCTTTTTTGCAGCAGACAGTATTTGTAGAGTTTGGGAAACGAGACTTTGCAACGTAATGTTATACGGTATGTAAGAAGTTATGTTCTTGACCGACAAATGTTTCACCACTCATTTTAATTCAGTACAGCAATAGGAAAAAAAATGCATGTGAGTACACAAGGAACCATTTTTAAAATGCAAGTTTTTCCTGCACTCAACCCACTTGAGACCCCAACTCACCTCTCCTTTCTCATTCCTGATTCGTCGGTTGAAGTCTTTGCCCTCTATACAGATAAAGTCATCTCCAGGGTGGATGATGCCACATTTAGCAGCGATGGCCCTGGCTGTGTTAATGTTATCACCAGTCACCATCCGCACCGTGATGCCTGCACGCTGACACTTACGGATGGCCTCAGGCACCTTAGACGGGCACGCAAAAACACCAAGTGTTTTTAAAATACAGGTTATAATCACATATTACGGGTCGCACAAACTCACAGTACCAGCTGAAACTAAAACTAAAGACACAAGCACTCCACAGTACCGTACCTCAGGTCGCACGGGGTCCTCTATCCCAACCACAGTGATGCAGGTCAGCTCTGTCACTATTTCTGCCTCGTTTTCCCAGTCCGGCTCCGGATTGGACGCCAGGTCACGGTATGCAATGCAGATGGTCCTCAACCCCTCACATGCCATTGGCTCAATCACCTATTAATCAATCGTTACTATGGTCATGAAGAGGTCCACAAAATCTCACCACCCATCACACCACAGACTGCTTAACTTACAAAAATGTAAGTTTACCACCCATCACACCACAGACTGCTTAACTTACAAAAATGTCATTTACGTTCCAATTCTGACGTATAAAAACTGGATTAAATTGCTTGCATACAGTTTGAAGTTTATGTCTGCTGACCTTTTGAGTACCTCTGTGGGAATGCTTTCTGACACAGCTGTAGGGAAAAGACCCCCAGCTTACTGCAGACAGCAGAGGGACGGCAATATGATGTAAAGAAGAGGTGACATAAAGCTGCCACAATGCAAACTGAACAACTGAGCTGGAATAAAGTTGTGTAAGGAGGAGGAGTTATTTTTCTCACGGCACAAGCTGTGTTCATCATGAGCCAAATTTAGGTCAGTCAGCCTGTCAGTCATTGAAACAATGCACGCTCAGCCTGCATGGGCTAATCTAATATACTGTATGTGGAACAAATACATGTGCTTTGCTGATAAATATTTTAGTTCCAACTAGACTGATCTAGCAAAGCAGTTTAAAGTATAACAGATTTGGATGGTATATAAGTCTGCCAATGCTGACGCCACAGTCTTTGCTCACATTCTGTTCAGTAATGTTTAGGGTGGTTAGTGTGATTGCAACTGTGGTTGCTTATCTATAATGTGTGAAAGATATTTTTGCTGGTAGATATTTAGGTATAAGCAGACTGAGTCAGCGAAGCAGTTGTCTTACAGAGTGCAGAGCGGTACAGTAGATCTTCATGACAGTACTGTAGGTGAATGCTGTGGTTATCATTCTCAGGATCTAATAACTTTGTCTACAGCATCTTGTTCAGTGGCAGAAAGTAACTAAGTACATTTACTCAAGTACTGTACTTAAGTACAGTTCTGAGGTACTTGTACTTTACGTGAGTGTTTCCATTTTATGCTACTTTATACTGCTACTCCACTACATTTCAGAAGGAAATATTGCATTTTCTACTCCACTATATTTATTTGACAGCTATTATTACTAGTTACTTTTAGATTTTAGATTTTTTATTTAAAGCAAACACATATGATGGCCTTATGAAATACACAACATTGGCTTGTTGTCACGTTTCAAATGTCTATGAGTTGTTAGCAGTCAGAGAGACATTTCCCCTCTCAGTTTCTCAGATGGTTTCATTTAAATTATAGTTTGAGGCTCAAAGAGGTAAAACTATCGATTATTTCACAAAAAAGCAAAGATTAGATAAAAGTCCAAGCAATGAATACAAATGTGTGTATCAGAACTTTGTTTTTCCTTCTTTCCTACCACATTAATCATCTCACGACCCCTCAGTTTCATGTAGAAATAAAATCGTTCCTACATGAAACTGCTCACAACAAAGAGGAAAATTATGTACTGCAGGATTTGTGGTGGAATATTTTTAGATTGTTGTATTTGTACTTTTAATTAAGTAAAGGATCTGAATACTACTTTCACCACTGATCTTGTCACACGCCATCTGCAGTGTTTTCAAATGTCAGCTTTTAAAAGTTTGCCTTGTATTTATATTTGAGGCACACAATGGCTTATCTCAGAAAATATTGTAATCATCAGTGCTCAATGAACAATTAATACATGAAACATGTGGCACTAACTGGGGCACCTGTACCCAAATGAGGTCACACAGCACAAACTAAATAGAAAGCAACACACAGACTAAACCACATTAGACGATCTCAGGTTCTACAGCCATTACACCAATGCTATGAAAATAACACTTTTAAACGCGTAGTCTGATGTTTTGTAAGTATACGCTTATTCACTTTGTGAAGTGTACTTCCCAAAATGTCAAACTATTCCTTTAAGTATTTTTGGGGTATCTTTGCTTTTTTGAGATATTTCCATCAAAATCAATTTCAGAATGATATACTGAGGATACTAATTTGCACATCGGAGCTTTAAGTCATCAAGTCTCACCTGTTTGACCATTTCATCTCTGTCACGTGGGCGGAAAATGCGCGCTTCTCCATTGGCATCTTGGATGTAGGAACACCTGTAGAGAGATGAAGGACAGAAAATAGTGACAGAGAGGAAAAAGACTCATGAGCACAACATCTTTTGTCTCTTACATTCAAACCTTTTAACCCAGCCCCCTCTGAGCTATCTTTGCCTCTATTTATTCACATGATCTAATGTCACCCCAGACCACCTCCACCTCCCTCATCCTCCTCCAGCACTCACTTCTTCAGCAAGATCTCAGAGGCTCCTTTGCTGTAGAGGCGGAAGGAACCGTCAGGCAGCTTGATCACCGTACTCATGGATTTACGCACCGAGTTGAACGTATACACCTGAGAGAGAGAGAGATGTATGATTCAGGAGTAAAATTAGAGGTCGACAGACATGACTAGAAACCCAGCTCTGAGTGTGTTGGACGGTGTACCTCAGGGTTTACGCCTCCATCAATGTAATAAACAACGATGTTGGTTGGTCATGCTCGCAGGATGTAAAGCAATGGGAATCAGCTACACCCTTATCATTTGAAAAGAGGTTGTAGCTTATGTTCAACATAGACAGCTATGAATAAGTGATGATTCGAGTCTCAGGGTGTGACGACCTGTTTTTAAGAACATGGAGCCCATTCTTAGACCTTGCTAAAAGGAGATAATGACTGAGAACATGTGTCACTGTGTATAACAACGTAAAGCTCTAAGCGACACCTTTCTGTAGTAAAAAATCGACTTTTTATTTTAGTGGCGATGCATTAAGCTTAACTAAAGACCCTTTCGAATGCTGATCTATGGTGCACTGGGTAGAACACGGCACAAAGTTTTCACTTATCCAGTGAAATATTTCAACTTCAAATTACTAGCTGGATGGATTGCCATCTGTACGTAGGCACAGAGCCTCTAGCATGGCTGTAGACTCTAAGTTTTGTTGTAATGTTAGTGCATTTTATGCTTTCTTCCTTTCGCTTTGTGTCCTGGATTTTTGTCTCGGAGGGTACAGAGAGCATTTATGACCCTGTGAATGCTTTGTTTCTCTGCATTTGCAGTTATGCAGACAGACGTATGCAAATGCAATAAGCAACGTTCTGCTGGTGCCATCTCTATTGCTCTGCAATAAATTGCTGACGGATATTTTGACATGTGTTGTCCTTGTGCACTATACAACACAACACAGAGTTAGACCCACAACATCATCAAAAGTGCAACAGACGGCAACTGTGTATTCTACTGGGTCTGCGAGTGAGCCAAGCTAGCATTTGAGCTTCAAACTGTGATATCAAATGCGCCCGTATAGTAAAGCATATTGCCAGAGTTTTGTTGTACAATTCTACTATTGCCTTTTGTTTATTCATTTATTTATGGACATATGTATGCAGGATGTATATCAAAGAAATATCAATATACGTGTCTGTGAAACCTCCTGCGAACATGTCTGCATATGAAGCGACCCCTCATGGGTCCTGAGAATCAGTCCACCTGACACATGCACATATGAATGTCTATATAAATAAAGAATCATAATACAAATTTTAAAAAGGCAACACAATTAATAGTCTATTGACGATGCTATCAGCCGGATAAGTTCAAATAAACTGTGATGCAGCCTTCTGTTAATGCTGCAGAAGGTAACTTTTATAGCGCTATAAATAAACTATAAATAACTTGTGAAGGTGGATGTAGTGCATGGTTTCCTACCTTGTACAGTCTCTCCTCGGGGATCTGCTCTCTAACAGGGCTGTAGTCCTGCTGTAGGTCTAATACAAATCCCAGCAGGCCACACTCCGTCTTGTTGCCCACCTGCTTAGCCAGACCCCCCTCCACATCAGGCGGCTGATAAAGAGTAAGATTGAAGCGAGTTGGTGTGGTAGATTAGAGGGGGCAGTGAGAAAGTCAGAGAGGGAGACAAGAGATTGACGAGGCCATAGAAAACGAAAAAGGGTGACATTAAAACAAAGGCACGAACACTGACTAACATCTACTGAACGGTCTGCAAAAAAGAGAATAAAGCCAGAAAATGACTTTCTGCAAAACAATGGCATCTCTGTCTGTGCATGACTCACTAAGATCTTGGAGGTGTAGGCGCTGTTGATAGCGATAGCATTGACTAATAGATCCAGCGTCCGGGGGTTGATCTGTCCAGGGTCCGGGACCACACGGTGGTGCACATCACCTGGGCAACAACAATCTAACTTTAATACGCATCAATTACAATCTCTGTACATTCAGCCTACATGCTATCTCCATCTGCTGTCTGTTACCTCCGTTGTAAATCAGATAATATGATCAGCCCATGATATTGATTAGATCAGTATTTGTGGACACATTTCTGCGTATTTATTCTGTCATCTGTGACCTGAAAATGGAAATAGCTAGCAACAGACAAAAGGCTTTTCTGCTATCAAAAAGAAGTTTATTTCTATTGGTTATTTCAGTGGTGGGTTTTAGGGACATAATGGTCTACAGGCCAAGGAAAAGGTACTGGGGATACACGTGGCACCGAGTTATGCAGTACATTACTAACAGCTTTTTAAAGGGGCACCCCACCGATTTTACACATACAGTTCAGTTTACTCATCATGGGGAGTACTACTGAGACTGTGAAACAGTTGTATAATGTCTTCTGTGGCTCTGGAGGAGTTTTGACAAGTTTAAGAAAATAACCCTGATGATGTCATCAGGGCCATCTCAGCTTAGGCTTGGCTGCTATAAATTTATAACGGGAAGTATGCGTTACAAACCGGGGCAGACGTGGGTGCTTACCAGCGAGACGCTATTGAGATGCATTATAGGAAATCTATAAAAAGATAAGCTAATGTAGCTTTATCAAGGGCTGTGGATGTAACATTAGCATTACTTTGAGTCGGCTATCTTTCAAGTTCCTATCGGAAAGTAATGTCGGCACTCCACCTACTAAATCTTCCTCTAGATGTTCGAAAGACAATAAATATCACTACATTATCTGACGTTTTAGCTTCTCCTCTCAAGGTAAACAATGAACAGTATTTTAGTGAAAACGTGAGTGAATTTAGCTTCTTCCACTAATTTAATCATAGTAAACTAAAAATTGGGCCACATAACTTCTGATTCACCTCATGACCCTTCCAAAGCAGCGAGGATGTTTTTGAAACTGATGAATTTCATGTAACCCTTTTTCTCAACATTTATTCCATCTTAGCATTACACTGTGTTTTCATTACGGTGGATCACAGGCAGCACCAATGATCAATAAATGCTTGGTGAATTTTATTTTATTATTATTTATGAAGTTTTGCTTTTCACTCACCTAAGAAACTCTGCACCACAGTCATGCGGTTGGTGGTGAGGGTGCCGGTCTTGTCAGAGCAGATGGCCGTGGCATTGCCCATGGTCTCGCACGCATCCAGGTGCCGTACAAGGTTGTTGTCCTTCATCATTTTCTACATACGAGATAGTGACAGAGAGCAGAGGGATGCGTGAGGGGAGGAAGGGTGGGATGGGAGTGAATGATGATGGATAGAGGGAGGGAGGGAGGGAGGGAGGGAGGGAGGGAGGGAGGGAGGAGAGAAAATTCAGTAACTGTTCACTTAAATGAAAATTCAGGGGCAGATCAAATACTTTTTTTCATTCCAGATATTTTTGAAGGAAACATTACAGTGCGTATAACTTTATGTATTTATGTCATTAGCTTAACCTACAGACTGGAAACAGGTGGAAACAGCTAGCCTGGCTCTGTCCAAAGGCAACTAAATTCGCCTCACTGATTAACATGTTATATATTCCACTTGTCTAATCTGTAAAAAAAATCCGAAGTGACTTCCTGGAATCTCCACTGGTTGCCTGGCAACCTCACAGTGACGACCAAGAAATAGTCTCATAACCCACCTCAAAACCACAAAGTGTAGATTTTACACTTGATTTTTTCTACAGGTTAAACAAAGTGTTAATTTCTGAGTTTTAAACCTGCTGGTGTGTGGATTTAGTTACCTTCGGACAGAGCCAGACAAGCTGTGTTCCCCTGTTTCAAGTCTTCGTGCTAAGCTAAGGTAACAGGCTTCCGGTTCTAGCTGCATACTGAATGGACAGACATGAGAGTGGTGTCAATCTTCTCATCTAACTCTTGGCAAGAAAGCAAACAAGTGTATTTGCCAAAAACGTCAAACCATCCCTTTAGTTTAATAAAAAAATAAAAAAGAACCTGGAAAACATGCAAAAGAGGGGGAGAAGGAGGCGTTTAGAGCTGTGAGCGCAGTCTGCAGCTTCTCCTGTCAGGCCGCATACAGCCCCAACAACCTTCAATAATCACAGTGTGTAGCCCTGTATGAAGCTCGGGGCAAACAAAAAAAAAGCCCATAGAGCTCTCACTGCTGCTCATAAAGCTTACTGCTGTGAGGGCACAGTAATAATTGAAGAGGAAATAAAACTGAGAATGTACAGGATTTTGAAAGGCGAGGGGAACACGCCCCCCATCTTCCCCAGTGGAAATTACACCATTGACTGGAGTACACTTTCAACAGACCCAAGTCTGAATGCTCACACATCCTCCCGATCTGCTTTTAAACGTCTATATTTGTCAAGTCTTATTATTACACACCTCCTTCTCCAGTATTCACTCCTTCACCTGGTTCTTTCCAATGTGGTCTCTGTGCACACTGCTACATTAGTTAAAGAGCCAACAGCTCCTACGTTTCCATTGCTAAGCACTCATTAAACTGAATGGGTGGATCTACCTTGACAGAGTAAGCCAGAGAGATGGTGACAGCGAGAGGTAAGCCCTCAGGGACAGCCACTACCAGCACAGTGACTCCAATGATGAAGAACTTGACAAAGTACTGGATGTAGACCGGAGTGCACTCTGTCAACCACGTGTGACCTGTAACACACACCGTACTCCATATTAAGGCCAAACAAATAGTCCACTTTAAAGAGTGAGTCACGCGCAGCAGAGCAGTAAACATTTAACACTAACGGGAAAAGACATGAGTAAAATGTGCCAGGAAGTGAAAGAGGTGCGTTCTGAGATAGTGTGTGTGTTCGTCTGGAAGTTGTATACACACAGACCTTCAACGACAAACGTGTTGATGACGAAGTACAGCACCAGAATGATGACGGTGATGGCCGACATCACCAAACCTGTGGGGAGATTCAAAGAAAGGGACAATTTATCAGTCAGTCTGTTTAATTTTAGGTCTGACGTGATGCATGCCAGTGAACGAAGAACCACACAGTGCTTCATCATTCACTTCATTCCTTTACCTGTGTGATCACATTCCATCACAGTGTACAGCACTTATCATCTCTGACACGTCTGTCTGTTACTGAGCGATAATAATAAAAAATAATTCTAACTATGACTCTTCGCACCTTACGTGCAAAGTTTCACACAACTCCCACAATTAATTTCTTGTATTCAGAAAGAACTTCGCTGTACGTCGTTGCCACAAAAGCTCTGTGGGACTGATGGCTACAGAATCTACTCTGTGTCTTCATTTTCATGTAGAAAGTTCCTAAACGACGAGTGTGAAACCTGCCCAATTTAGGTACGACAGTTCCTTACCTGCTTTGCCAATCTGAACAGCCAGTTTGGTGAGCTTGCCCTGCAACACGCTCTTCTCTTTCTTGGGAACGCTGGTCTTCTTCTTCTCTCTGTCTTCTACTTCCCCTCCCTCTGCACTCTTCAGGGGTTGCATCTCCATGGCAACACCCCCATCCTGTTTCTTGGCTGAAACACGCACACACACACACACACACACGAAACAAACATATACACTCTCTTAAGCACTGCACTTGCAAATGAAGTAAGCTCATCCCACATCCAAATCAAGCTGTACACACACATGCGCACATGTCATGAGCTTATACCTTTGTTCTGATTGTTCTCCACAGCTCCATCAGGTTGTTTTCCTGAGAGAAAGGGAGGGTGAGTTAGACAGAAGTACATACAAAGATAAGGGAATAGAAAGACAAACAGTTATGAAGAAGTAGTGTTCGCATGTGTGCATATTCATAGTCACCAACAGTTCATATTTCTGATCTTAGGACAGCCAAAGACACACTTCCAGAAACAGAAAACCACAAAGAAACAATACTAAAGGGAAGAGTAATAAAGGCACACACATCTTCATACACTGGGTCAAGAGACTGAGAGACATTTTTATAAGTATAAGTCCATCATAGGTCACTGTCACTTTCACTGCACTGTGTACTGGGGTCCATTCATTGGCTGAGGAAAGGAGCGGGGCAGGGCAGACAACTTTATGCTCACATACCATTGGTGACTGTGCTGTAACTGGCATCTGCAGAGATGAGCAACTGAGTACTGTCCTCTGTTTGGGGAATGTGTGAGGAAGGAAGGTTTTGGGGACACATGAGGGGATTTGGCAAAAAGGGAAAACAAAAGAGAGCAAAAAGGGAAGAATAAAAAACTCAAGTAGTAAATGTGTTTGTACACACGACTGTGCTGGTAGACTGTTCACAGATGACTATATAGAATGAAAAAAATAATTAATTGAATATAACCTCAATCTCAAAATGAGAGACAGATCAAAGAGAAAAGTAAACAGCCCCATAGCAAGCCCACATTGCATGAGGAAAAACTAACAAGTTACGGCATTTGTAGAAGTCTTATGAATAATGTATTAGCTCCAGTAAATGACTGTCTGAATGATCCAGCCCACAGGCGCTGCTGCACTGAGCGCAATACATCCTAGTGCACAACTAACACTTTGGAAACAGAATGAGGACAACGAGCGATAAAGAGAATTTTTTTCATAAAATAAGCATCATCAGCTAATTTGTTGTTGCTGTCCATTTCTGCGTGTCAGGATGCCGCAGATGTGTTCTCCTTTTCAAGATGCTAACAATACTATACGCATTCCCATGCAGAAGTGAGAACTGCTGTGGTGGAGGCATGGATGAGTGCACTGGTAATGATATTAACCTTAAGTGCTTCTGAAAGTATGTGTAGCCTCTGTTGTTGTCTGCAGCTCTGCTCTGACTGCAGGGCTTTTCCAAAACAAATTTGAGCATAGACTAATGCTTTATGCGTTGACCAACGAACACTCTTCCCTGAATCTCCCCGGCTCCCTCGCTCTCCCCTGCTCTTTCAATAATTGATTCAATCTGCAGCCTCTCTCTCTCTCTCAGATTAAGGTAGGGCAGGAGGAACAGAGGAGAGCAATGGGAAAGATAGGAAAGTGAAAGAGGGCACAGAAGTGGGGGAAACAAGAGACCAAGTGAGAGAAACAGAGAAAGATGGACAGGCGGGGGGGGGGGGGGCATGAGAACGTGAGAGGGAACCAGGGAAACAGAGAGTGGAGAGAGGGATGGAGAGGATGTGGGCTAAATTATCGATGAAGTTAAACTGTTGTGTTTCCTGTTGAAGCTCTTATTTGAAATCAGTTAGGCACACAACTAACTCTACACACTCACACTCACACACACACACACACACACACACACACACATACACACACTGTGATGTGTGAGCGTGGACAGATTATGAGACAATGGGCCCCTGGGCACAGACATATTTTGATTGTTGTGGTCGTCTTGCGTTTCTTTGTGGTCGTCTTGGTCATCATGGGTTTCTTTGTGATTGTTCTGCACCTCTTTGTGGTTGTTTTACATGTCTTTGTGGTCATCTTGCATTTATTTGTGGTTGTTTTGCGTCTCTTCTTAGTCATTTTACGTCTCTTTGTAGTCGTTTTGTGTCTCTGTGATCGTTTTGCGTCTCTCTGTGGTCATTTTGTGTCTCTTTGTGGTTGTTTTGCATCTTTTTATGGTCGTTTTGTGTCTCTGTAGTCTTTTAGTAGGCGTTTTGCGTCTCTTTGTGGTCACTTTGTGGTCACACATCTGTAGTCGCTTTGAAGTCGTTTTGTGTCTCTTTGTGGCTCTCTGTGGTTATTTTGTGTCTCTTCGTTATAATTTTGTATCTCTTTGTAGTTGTTTTGCGTGTCTTTGTGGCTGCTTTGTGTATCTTTGTGGTCGTTTTAACTATCTTTGTGATCAATTTGTGTCTCTTTGTGGTTGTTCTGCGTCTCTTTGTCGTTGCTTTGTGGTTTCTTTGTGGTTTTTTTCAAGTCTCTTTGTAGTCATTTTAAGTATCTTTGTGGTTGCTCTGTGTCTCTGTGGCATTTTGAGTATCTTTTTGGTCATTTTACGCCTCTCTGTGGTCATTTTGCGTCTCATTGTGGTTGCTTTGTGTCTCTCTGTTGTCGTTTTGAGTATCTTTGTGGTCGTTTTAAGTATCTTTGTGGTCATTTTACGTCTCTCTGTGGTCATTTTGTGTCTCTTTGTGGTCGTTTTATGTATCTGTGTGGTCGATTTAAGTGTCTTTGTGGTCATTTTACTTCTCTCTGTGGTTATTTTGTGTCTCTTTGTGGTCGTTTTATGTATCTGTGTGGTCGTTTTAAGTGTCTTTGTGGTCATTTTACGTCTCTCTGTGGTTGTTTTGCGTCTCTTTGTGGTTGCTTTGCGTCTCTTTGTGGTCATTTTACGTCTCTCTGTGGTCATTTTGTGTCTCTTTGTGGTCGTTTTGAGTATCTTTGTGGTAGCTTTGTGTCTGTTTGTAGTCATATGATTGACTTTCAAACAAGAAATATTAACAGTCACTTTAAAGAGAGGCTCTGGCCCAGGTGCCCCTGACCCCATGGGCCCCTGGGCCTGTGCCCAGTAGGCCCGTTCAGTAATCCATCCATGTGTGTGAGTACATGTTAACTGACTCAATAGCAGTTTGAAGTATTCATCCATGGAGATGGTGGAGATGTATAAGAGAGAGGGTCTTCTTTCCTGGCTTTTGTTAGTTTTTTTTTCGTCCTCTGCTGGTTTGCATATTTCAAGAACAAAACCATTTGTGCTTCTGATGTATCACTAAATATTAAGTTTGTTCACCTTGCTATATGAGCAGATAAAACTACTAAAAAGCTGCAGTATATCTTCAACAAAAATATCTCGTTTTTTCTCTCATTACAGTCCAAAACACCATTTCTGTAAATGTAGGGTCTCTCCACTGGTTCCTCTCTTTCACTTACCTTTCTTCTCCTTCCCATCTTCCTCCATCTCTCCAGCACCCAGCAGGGTGAAGATAATGCCCGTCTGCGAGTTGACACCCACAGCTGTCACCAGCATCCTGCCCGAGCCCTCCATCACATGGGTACCTTAACGTCCAAACAGATTACTGGTTTAGATTCAATTAAGAGACCAGTGGTGCTTGCAAAGTGGCACCCCCAAGTGGTCACAGATTTTAACTAACTCATGATCTTGCTAATTTTTGTAAGGTTCTTTCTCAATGTTTTCTTAATGCACAACGTATGATAGACAGCCTGAGCTGCTCTCGCCACTTGGCTGGGAAGAAGTGCTGAGAGCTCAGCTCAACACGATACATCATCATGCAAGCAGAGGAAAAAGCAAACTTGAAAAAAATAAAGCCCTTGACACTGCCTTTGCAGAAAGCATAGGTCTGGCAAGTGTGTTAGACAATTAGTATTTAGGTCAAACAGTTTTAAGGTGTTAAAACAGCTGTCTTGTAACATTAACTATGCAATATGCAAATATTTGTAGTGCATGACCAGTTATCCTACTAAGGCTATGGATTGAGATATGTATTGCATTAATTTGTTAGCATTAGCATTAACATCTTACAATAAAACAAGATACAGTAATGTAGTTTGTGATGTTGTGGAGTAGCATTACATCCTGTTACTTTATCCACCCCTTGAAGACGCAGGAACTGGACAAAATGCAGCCTAGTTACCACTGACTTGAACCAAGACCTCTCTGACACAGCCCCAACGATTTTCAGCTTCACTAAAGCAGCATTTATTCCACTGAAACTGTATTTAAATGTATTGCATTGTCAGGTGTTTCTGTTATTTTGTCCACTCAAAGACAGTTAATCCAGGATGTGATCAGATAATATCTACAGGGGTGACCTGTGGGCTATATATGATGTTTCAAGAATATTTTAGTGTTGGGTTATTGTGTTCACAAAAATGTGCCTACGCCATGATTTAGCATATGATGTCCTCCAAGTAGTACCAGGGTAGCGGAGAGCAAAATTCAAAGATGTGAAAACACACCCGAGAGCAGCATGGGGTCCTTATCCACAGACTTGCGTACGTGGTCAGACTCTCCGGTAAGAGAGCTCTCATCTATCTTCAGGTCGTTGGCTTGGACCAAGATACCGTCAGCTGGCAGAAGGTCCCCTGAACACAGACGTGAAGAACAGATCAGTGTTGATTCACCTTGTAGTTCATGTCCTTTTTTGTTAGGGACATGTCAATGCATGGGTGCCTAACAGGGATATTTATGTATCAGTATCTCTTGTGGACATATTTGGTAATACAAACCACTACATGTTACAGAGATAAGCAGTACAGGTGTAGCAGGAATAATGAACATTGTGGGCTTATGCAAGACTGGAAGCGTCTGGAAGCTGTTTCTTTAAGGACATATAGTATAGTAGGTATGCAAGTTTGGAACAATTTTTAGTCAGTGGTGAAAAGAGTACTCAGATGAAGAGGGTTTTCAAAAACACACTCAGTTCACTTTAAGAAATGTAATTTACCTTGGCAGGAGACATTTGTTAAAATACTTATGTAAACATTACTCATAATTATCAGTATTAATTAATATTAGCTAATATTTGCTTTCTTTTGAGTCTTTCACTGCTGGTCAGAAAAAAAAACACACAACTTTAATACATGAGTTTTGCTTCTCTTAGTGATGAGCATTTGTTATTTTTTAGCCACTCTATAGGGTTAACAATTAATCATTCAATCTGAAAAAATATAAACTGATTAATCGATACTGAAAATATTTGTAAGTTGCTGCTCTTTCATACAATAAGCATCTGCGATGGTCTCCTTACCGTATTTGACCTGGGCCATGTCCCCCACCACCATGTCAGACACGGGGATCTGGATGACATTTCCTTTCCGCACGACAGTGAACTTCTGTTCTTGCTCGATCCGACTCTGTAGACCCCGGAACTGCTTCTCTTTGGACCAGTCGTTAAATGCCGTCACCAGGACGACACACACGACAGACAGCAGGATGGCCGCACCCTCAATCCAGCCGGTGTCACCCTCGCCTTCATCCTCTGCAGCCCCCGACACGTTCCCACATGCTGGAGAGAGGGAAACGGAGGGATGGTTGGTTAGAGACATGATATCACAGCTGAATTAAATAGTATTTAACCTGCCTGAAGTACCAGCTGGTTGTTGGTGTGGCTAGTTTGGGATAGGTTCACTATCTTTCCCAGAAGTTATCAAATGTAAGCTGGAAAGCAAAACTAAAGGGACAATCTGTGATCCAAATGTACATAAACTAGAGTTAGTGTTTATCATCATATAATTTACTACCATTCACAAATAAAAAAAAAAGGTTCATGTCATACAGTGCATGATTACAAATGTTAATGTTGCACCACTCTACCTAATGAAATGAATGTGAGGATAGTTTGCGTGTGCTGCTGTTATCTAGGGCACACTATGAGGTTTCAGACAGAACCACAGTTTCCGATATTTCCTCCTTCTGTTCACTGAGTATCACTTTCTCTCCATCATGACCTCTTATTGTGGTAAATAGACCCAGGAAGGTAAAAGCAACAATTTGGCTCTTTGTCTCTTCGGCTTTTGTTATTGTATTAGTATGCTTATATTTTGTGCATTTTCATCTTTTAACCATGAAACCGATAGAGATGATTAGATCATTACATAGCGGATCTTTCTGATTTACCCAAACAACAAGAAAATGAACAGGAACGGAGTATAATATGTTGATTAATTAACATTAATCTACAGAAAACTCGTTGCTGCGTTCTAAGGCATCTCCTCCTTCTAGCTCATTAAACTTCCAGAATACATGATTATGCAAATTTAGTTCATTTCATTAGTTTTCCTGCTGGACACAAGATGCCTCCTTCTTCACTGTAAAGTCCATTCTCAGTGTATATGCACTGGTGGCTTCAAGTTTCTACATCACACTTGTAGAAGGTGCAAATTGGACCAGGATTGGCTTCCAAACTATTTGGGATGTCACAAATCCTGCTCGTAGGTGCCACCCCTTAAAATCCGATTTTCAATGAGCGCAGAGAAACTTTCCACTTTCAGCAGATGAAAGTGAAAACAGCCTTCTAGTGTCAAACTCTGCACAGACGTCACTCTGCACAGTGAAGCTCAAACATTTAACTGTAGGAACAAGAAGAAAAACATATTTTTGAGTGGAGGGGGACTTGATGGAAGTACTTTGATTTGTAAATTTCATTTGACAATCAGTTTTATTTGAAAACATCTGAGCCAGAGCAGATGCAGCGCCATTTAAGTGTGAATTCAGCAATGCACTGTCAGCCCAGCTGAAGTCTCTGCTTTGGTCAAACTTGGTTCTTCTCTGTCTTGGCTCTCTGCGCTGAGGTGTGCTACAGGAACACTTCAAAGGGAGACTGCAGATATTTTGATGTGTAACTCCCTCAAGCTTCTTCCCACTGCACTTTCCACACTTTACTTAC
This sequence comes from Siniperca chuatsi, assembly GCF_020085105.1. Lineage (NCBI taxonomy): Eukaryota > Metazoa > Chordata > Actinopteri > Centrarchiformes > Sinipercidae > Siniperca > Siniperca chuatsi. Next base: position 2,123,613 of record NC_058051.1, read on the forward strand.
CCATGAACCTATCTTGTTGTATGCTTCCTCCAACCAGTCAAGTTTACATCCAAGTCTGTCCAGACTCATATAATATATGTAGTGAATAAAAGGTATAAAGTGTATTTTTTGGCTAAATGGAAGTTATCACTATATTGATGATACATATGTATGATACATTGTTGAACTGATGTACACATGTACTTGATTACTATGTAAAGATGGCTCCGATACGTTGTTTTCAGTCACGTGATTCCGATGACGCTCGAAATTCAGAACAAGGCAGGAAGTGAAAGGCAGAATGGACGAGATGGAGGAAAGCCCGTACTGTGCCAGTGATTGTTTACTCATTGTGTCGTCCCAGTCAACGTGTGTGTGAAATCTGGAATCTCCCAATTCATTTCATTTTTCTTCATTTTGAGGTCACAGTGACCTTTGAGTCAAAGGTGTCCCCAATTCATTCATTCATTCATTCATTCATTCATTCATTGGGCCATAGGGACGTACAGACTTAAGGACAACCCGAAAACATAATGCCTCCGTCCTCGGCTATCTATCATGGAGGCATAATAAAACGCACTGTTGCTCAATTCAATACATTTGCAGGTTTTGCTGCTATGGTTGGTCTGATTTGACACTGGCTAATGTTAGCTAACTCAAAACAGATGTAACTGACATCACTAAATCAGTTTTCTGACTTTATAACTCTTTACTTGTACTACTGTTATGTTGTGTTTAATCATTTTACGTTATCCCAATATTGGCAAATTAAGTTGAAGTTCATTAGCATTAAACCACATTTCTCAATTTAATGCACTCAGGGGCTTTGCAGCTACACTGTCACTTGGTCTGGTATGACCAGTAGCTTATGGTGGCTAATGTTAGCTAATATTAGCTAACTTTAGACGGATATTGCTGTGTAACTGACATCACTGAGTCGATTTGCTGATTTTATGACTCTTTACTTGTGCTACTGTTATACTTTGTTGTAGCATTTACCATTAACCCAATATTTCCAAATTAAAAGTTCATTAGCAGTTTCTCAATTAAATACACTGAGGGTTTATTTGGTCTGGTATGACAACTTGCGGAGGCTAAGGTAAGCAAACTTTAATAGATTATGCTCTGTAACTGACATCACTGAGTCAGTTTGCCGATTTTCAGACTCTTGAGTGTGAAAGTAAATTCTTGGAAATGGTAGTTTGACCAAACTATCTTAACTCAAGGTCCACTTACTAGCTTTTGTTAACAGCATCTTATTGTATTTGGATGGATTCTGCTCTTTGTTTGTCAATTCATGACTCTCCTCTACTTGTGTTACAGATTTTTGAAATGAACCTTCAACACGTAATAGCCACTTGTGGCCACAGTGCTGAGCAGCCTTTGCATTAGGGTGGCCAGACGTCCTGAAAATGTCAGGACAGTCCCGAATTACGAGCAGTTGTGCAGAATCCCGTGTCCTGAACCGATATAGTAATAGATAATATTCACAAGCTGAAAAGAGAACTGTCTGTTTGCTGTGAGACTCGACTTGACTTGAGACTTGAAGGCACGAATGCTGAGGAGACCTGACTTGGTGACACAGTCATATTGAAAAATGCTGCACAGATAGTATTGTGTATTTTGGAGCGCTGCCAAATTGTCATGAATAAATAATAACGGAGATACACGCAACAAGCTGCTGCTGTCTTCAGAATAAAAAAAGACTCTAAATTCAAATGAGAGAACGCTTTTATTAAATTATCACTTAGTCCACATTAGCCTAGTAGATCATTCGTTTTTTTACTCTCTGAATCCATGAAAATATTCTGATCAAGCCACTTATGTAAGCTACAACTTCCTGCTTGTAGTTATTAAAAAATGTCCTGTTCGTTTTTGTAAAATATGTAAGAGTAGGCTATTTCTTTACTGATGCGTTTTCCCTCATCTATCGCACAGACTAGGCTATCATAAACAACTGATTGGTGATGTCATTCGACCTGTTTTCAACCAGATGACGGAGCGTGCAGCCGCCACAGCGGGAGGAATTTGTGATAAAAAAATATGCGTTATTTAGATCCTACAGCTTAATGACAATCTTGTTTAAAATGATTGTAACAAACCTGTCACCTGTGCGTAATGGTTCGTGCATCTTGTACACACAGCCAGGACACTGTGCGTCATGCATCCACAGAATCTGTAACTGATCTAGTTAGAGTCTGATGTTACTCTAAATTATTCTTAAGGCTATATTTTAATCCTGACATTTAAAAATAAGCCACCCCTTTGGTTCAGTTGTTTCAACAGGAAAGTGGGAGTGACTTCCGTAAAATTAAACTGAACTAGGTATAACGTTAAACACTGAGTCAACTGCACTCAGGAATACTCTTTGTTTCCAGTGAGGTATTAGCTTATAGTGACTTTATGAGGTAAACATTACTCTTCCTGCTCTATAGGAACAATGTGTAGTTATGTTTGAAATATATATTACTTGTAATCCTGTTCTGAATTTATTTTATGTATATATTTTGTATTTTACGTAACGGATAATGATTTACACACTGTTACATATAAAACAGTCAATAATTGTGTTTCTTTTTCCTAATGGCAGACAGTTGAGTTCACGAACAAAATTAATAGAGTTGAATTTTGACTTTCATGTGTTTTACTGTTTGTTGACACTGAATGTAATGTACTGCATTTGGCCACGGCCACCCAAATTTCACCATTTCTCATCTAGTCACCCTACTTTGCATAGTTTAATACTCTGTTTCATCCGTCTCCCTTTCCTTTAGCTCTCACCTCGCTCTATGAAGAGCCAAAACTCTCTTTCAACCTCTCTCCTTTAATTTCTCTCCATCATCGTCACTGTTTTTCACATCCAGCTTCGCCCCTAAAACATTTGATCTTACTCCCCGCTTCCTCCGGCACCCTCCCAAACCATCCTCCCTACACCCATCTGCCCCTCTCCTTACCTTCGCTTTCCTTTCCGGGAGGCTGGTAGAAAGAGAGGCCGAGGGAGATGATGGCGGCAGCCTCCAAGATGATGAGAGTGACGTCCTGTAAGGCCTCCCAAACGAGCTCCAGGAAAGTCTTGGCCTTCTTTGGGGGGATGAAGTTTTGGCCGAATGTTTGGTACCGACGCTCCATGTCTGCCGGGTCCCCACTGAGACCTGAGAGATGGAGACGGAGGACGAGACAGAGAGAAAGACACAAGAAGAAAAAGAGGGGTGAAAATAAGAAAGGTTGAGATCTTAAAAAAAATTACAATCACTTAAAGTGAAATCCAGATGCCAGGAGTGATAAAACACATCTGCACAAACGGTGGCACTTTCACAATGCAAGTCACTTTCATGCTGTTTTAAATAAAAAGTTTGAAGGTTTATTTAATTTCAATGAGAATCCCAAAAAAAAAAAAACCTACTAGACAAACTTTCTCTATCCAGTAAAATAGTTCAAAACACATAAAACGCAGTAATTCTGTGAACTCCAAGTTTACTTTCCTCTCTCTCATCTCCAGCCTCACTGCAACATCTCCATCTTCTCCCCTTCAACCTCACCCCTAAGTGATACAGTTTCCATGGTGACCAGGATATCAGGTCCAGGGCTTCCTGTCTCTAACGGGTTTCTGCACAGCAACAGGTGATGTCATTCCTCCAGTGTGCTAGGGTTGGAGCAGAGCTTTTTTTTTTTTTCGTGTTTCTTTTTTTTTTTTTACTGATTGGCTGTTGGGGAGGGAGAACGGCAATTTGTATGCTGTGGTTGGTGAAGATCGGTGACTATCTTTGCGTCCGTTTGCGCACGTGTGTGTGTGTGTGTGTGTGTGTGTGTGTGTGTGTGTGTGTGTGTTCGGAGACATCCTGGTCCAATGTGCTTGCTGCAGGGAGTCATATGTTACTCCCAGTGTTGCCGAAGAGTTGTGTAGCAATATGACGCTCAACAGGGTTCAGGCCGAGGCGAGGCAGAGAGAGAAAACAGGTGACCTTATGCTGAGTAATCGTAGCAAGCTGTATCCTCCTTCCATAAGTCCATCCCTCCCTCTCTCACTCCCTTTCTCATCCATTCCTCCCTTCCTCCCTTCCTCCTCATCCTCTTCCACAGCCTCTCTCGCTGGCTCTCCTCCTCCTCCTCTCTTTTTCTCCCTCTCTCAATCTCCCCTTGATGTGTCCTTGACAATGCGGCAAGCTGTTCTAGCTTTCCTTCCTCACCCCTCACACCCCCCATCACCACACACACACACACACACACATCCTTGTACTTCTATCTTTGTGAGGACCGTCATTGACATAGTGCATTCCCTAGCCCCTTACCCTAACCTTAACCATCGCAACTAAATGCCTCACCTTCACCCTAACCCTCAAACTCAAGTCTTAACCTTTAAACAGCCCTTTAAAGTTGTGAGGACCGGCCAAAATGTCCTCACTTTCCAAAAAGCGTCTTTCAGTCCTCACTATGTAGCAAGTACACACACACACACACACACACACACTCTCTCTTCCTCTCAGTCCCTCTTTCTCTTTCTCCTCCTTCTCCTTTCTGTCTATTCAGTGTGGATATAATGGTCTCATACTGCAGTGCTGGGTTATCCATATCTGTGTATATGTGTGTGAGACTGTACTGGTTTAACCCCCACTCTGTTCTGTGTATCATATTACAGATGATGCACCGCTTCATAATGTATACGCCTGTGGTATATTTACCCCGGTGTGTGTCATACACTGTCTATTTGTGTAGTACTGTTGCAAAATATGCATTTCTGTTGGCACAAGTATTTCTCTACTGTATGAATTTCCCATGCATCTATCTGATCTGCCAATTCATGTTCCTCCTCTGTGATTACTTTTATTGTAATCATAATAAGCAGAGGCAGCAGCTTTTGTTGTACTGACAAACGCCTCAGATCTGGAGCAGAAAATATCTTGAGCTGTCAGATCGGAATGATCAGTCACGAGCAGACAGAGATTTGAGTAATGAAGTTACAGATTTCTGTGAGGTGGGAAACATCTTTCTGCATCTGTGTTTGCTCTTTGACAGATGACAGCATACATGTCATTTGTGAAAGTCAGCACAGCACAGTCCAAGTGTGTGGAGAGCAGCGTTTGTGTGTGTTGTTTGCCAGCTGTGCTTTGTAGGGACAACTGCAAATACATGACTCTGTGTGTGAGTGTGTGTGTGTGTGTGTGTGATGAGTTTGTTGGGACCTGCTGCACTGATTCCTGACCAGCTCACAGTATCAAATTAGCAACACTCAACACAGACTTGCTGTAACTCAACACCCACCGACTCTCTCACTTTTTATCCATCTCTCTCTCTCTCTCACACACACACACACACACACACACACACACACACACACACACACACACACACTCTCTCTTCCTCCTCCATTCACCCCTCTCTGTTCCTCACCATCTCCATCTCACAGCTCTCAGTCATCTTTCTCTCTCTTGCTGACTTTCCCAGCCAACTTCTCTCTGCTGTTGTGTTGCTAGGTTACAAACTAGTTGAAGGAGTGGGCGTTGTGTGGTACCACGCCCCTGAAGAACATACAAAACACAGAATCCCAAATTCTACCCTCAGTAGTCTTTACAAATCTTTGACTGGCATAATTATATTAACTTGTTCTTTGTGTGTGTGTGTGTGTGTGTGTGTGTGTGTGTGAGAGAGAGAGAGAGAGAGTGTGTTTAAGTTTGCAAGTGAAAGGTATCAATAAAATGCACAGCATTAACCCAGAAACAATCAGTCGATAGATCAATTAGTCGAATGACAAGATCAGTCGTAGAAAGTAAAAACACCAAACATTCAGTAAGCAATTTCAAGACACACTTTGAGCTCTGGTCACTTTCAGTGGGCATTTGTTGTTATAATTAGGGCTGCAAATAACGATTATTTTCATTACAGATTAAACTATTGATTATTTCTACAATTAATGGTCTATAAATTGTCAGAAAATAGTGAAACAATGTCTTCAGGTTGCTTGTTTTGTCCGACCAACAATTTAAAACCCAAATTTACAGTTATAAAAAAGCTGAGGAAAGCAGTAAGTCCGCACATTTAAGAAGCTGGAAGCAGAGAATGTTTGCCATTTTGGTTTGATGAATGACTTAAACAACTAACCAATTATCAAAATTGTTGCTTTATTTTCAGACAATCGATTAATCGGCCAATCGTTTCAGCTCCGGTTATTATTCTTCTATTTGTCATTAAAATTACTAAATGATTTAGAGCTGACGATTAGTCAGTTAATTGATTAGTCGATCATCAAAAAATGAATCGCCAACTATTTTGATTGATAATTGATTAATGAGAGTCATTTTTCAAGCAAAAATGCCAAACATTTGCTGGTTCCTGGTCGTCAGATTTGCTGCTTATATAAATAAATATGTGTGTGTGTGTGTGTGTGTGTGTGTGTATTTCTTAAATAACCGGCTGATTAATCGACAATGAGAATAATCGTTAGTTGCAGCCCTAACATGATTAAATGAACAGTTGCAGTCCTGTGCATGAACCCACAATTACACACTGTGTCTGCAATAATTACAGGTGTGCTGCTGGAGATTCTAGTCGGTCCTTGCACACTTTTACTCCATTCAACCGTTTATTAATTCACTTCCATCCATTCATCCACTATAATCCCGTCATCTATCAATCAATTCATCCAGCCGTGTTCTCCGTGCAGCCAACTCCACCAAAAACTGCCCTCCATAGGCAGGATTACACTGCATGAGTAAGATGTGTTTTTATTGTTTAATGGAATTGCTTTAATTTCACTCTGCATCCTTCTGTCAGAGATGTGTTGCACTGCAGTGAAACTGCTGCATTTTTGAAATTCAGCCTACTTGTGTATTAATAATGCATGAGTAAAATAAAAGTTGTGCCGTCTTGGTCAGTTTTTCTGATCAAAACATTTTGTTAGCGTGTTAAAATTTGATGTCGTTATAGAATGATTGGCGACCACATGTAATCTGTTCCAGTTGTTTGAGCCAAATGATGACGACGTAGAAATCAGAGAGACGATTTGGACACAGTTTGCAGCAACGCCATTCATGCAGTGGTGTTTATGTGCGAGTACAATGTCATCCATCCTTCCGCTCCTTCATTCCACTCATCTCGGTGGACCCATTCATCTCCCTGCTAACCCATCTCCATTCATCCTCTACAAATCCATCCATCCAGCAAGCTAGTAATCTATTCACCCATTCATCCATCTACTCCTCCATTATTAATCCATCTGTACTCCCATTCATCCACTGATCTACTTTTTTACAAAGTCAACCGTTGGTCGGTCCATGCCTGCTCACCTTCAGTGGTGCTGGACTGTAGTCTCTGGCAGAGCCCCTCTGTGTCTCCGTAGCTTTCCTGGATCTTCTGCAGGGCGTCGGTCCCTCTGAGCTCCATCAGCTCCCTGAGCTCCTCCACCGTGACCCCGAAGTCCCCCCCTGCATGGCTGCCATCTGCCCTTACTCCTCCTCCGCCCCCGCCTCGAGTCCCTTTGGGATAAAACTCCACAGCACTGTTTGCCATTTCACCCATCGTGGCTGTTGTTGACATGTCAGTAAGGGTTTTTTTTCTGTTTTGGTCCTTCTTTCTCTCCGTAGTCTGTCCTTAACTCAGTTCCCCTTTCGTTTGGTTGGTGGCGGGTTGTTCATGTGCTCAACAGTCAGAATCTCAGTTCTGTCTTGATTTCTTACTTAAAAATGTGCAAATATAACGATTCACTTAAACCCTTTTTAAATTTTATTTAAGGGCAATGAAGGGCCGTTGGTTGAATTTTTTTTTTCTCCTCACTATCTCGGCCTAGCCTCCCACTGCTCCTTTAATTCTCCATAACAGGAGGAGGAGGGTGAGGGGGATCAAGGACAGCGAGCAGGGGCACTTCAGAAGCGTGATGTCTGAATGAATCCAGCTTTCTTTTCCTTCGTCTCCTCTGCGACTCTGCTCTTTCCTCGTTTCTGTCCCCCTCCCTCCAGGGTCACGGCCAGTCCATGGACGGACGGGCGGACGGGCTGACGGACTCACAGATGGGGATGGAGGGACGATGGACGGATGGAGAGAGGGGCGAGCAGGGCAAGAAGGCTGATAAATCAGAGACAGGAAGTGGATCCAGTTCAGAGGTAGCTACTGCTGCACCACCAGGACCTAAGAGAGAGCAAGGAAGAGATAAAACATTACCACTCTGTTCTGTTGATCTCACTCACTGTCATTACATCAAATCATTCCTGAGGCAGCGACGAGGCGTTCTGACACGGGATTCAGTTGGGAAACTTGTACGTTTGATGCAGAGGCTACAAATCTACCATTAATACATCCGTCTTGTTCTAAATAAATACACAAGTATGACTTCAAGTATACAGTCATGTTAGACATTTGATTATCTATAAACGCAAGATCTTTATTGCTATAACCATAGCCCCGTAAGCACTGCTCAGTTTTCCACACATTTAGCTATGTAAACACCATCATCATCATCATCATCATCACCATCTTCATGCAATGTTTTAACCAGCATCCATGTATTTTTTTCGGCCACTTGGGGCCAGCACAACAAGCTGTAAACACGTTTGCAAACAGTGGCTTATCCAGACATCCAGCTGACACTGAGCAACATTCGTGTTCATTTGGAGCTGCGTTTTTTTATGTTCACCAGCTAGTTGCTAACTTTGTCTGTCTGTTGTTTGGTGCTGGGTAGATAGCGTACAACAGCTGCCTACTGTGTCTGCAAACAACGCTGCTGAGAGCAGTGAGACTGAAACAAAACAACAAAGTCGCACGCCGTAAAACCAAAACAGTAAATTTAAAAGATGCTAAAATGCTCCGAAGAGGTCAAAGGAGCTGCAAAGTTCTCTGTGGGTTCATCACTACGAGTGACACCTTTCACATCATCATTTCATCCATTGTTAATAGAAAAACACAAATTTTAGCAGCTTTAAATATTCTCAAAAAAAGGAAATAATGGACAAAGCCTTATTGTTAAAGTGCAAACAAAGTCTTCGATTGAGGTTTGCATCATTGTATCCCACCAAACCTGTTTTCAACAAGCTCCAAAAATCAAACCGTCTCCTGAATGTTGCTTTTGCTTTAATCCACTAAGAATTAAACATGCGCATGATGGTGTTTGGAAGAAAAAAATACAGCATTTTACATCTGATATTAACTGTACTGGACATCATTACGTCACCACCACCTGAGTAAATCGTTACAGGAAGGACTCTATATTGTTCTTGTTTTCAAGAAACCCCATGAAAAGACCAAAACCAACAACGTGGTGGTCCGTCTCTCAATACTTTCTGACTTCCCTACCTCCTACTCAAGATTTAAATCTTTAAAAAAAAAAACCTCATAAATATATAGTTTCATTTTTAAAAAAGTCTCAGTAATTTCCCTTAACAGCTGGTCACTGTAGTTTTTATCAACCGTTACTCAAACAGGAGGAAATCGTGCCTTTGTAGAGATCTTCTGCTGCGTACTAATACGCATTTGGTGCTCTAGTATTTGGGGCAGCAGGACGGTGTGTGTGGGATTGAGTCAAAATAAAAACTACAGTGTGTGTGTTCATGGTGATGAAGGAACGTGTCACCCAACGCACAGTGTGGCTCACTGATGTGTTTTTAATAGTTTATGAACAACAATGGAGCTCTGTCGCACAACTGATTGTTGGTTTTAGTCTTTTCATGAGATTTATTGTCAGATTGTTACCAGCCTGTTCCTTCAGGTTAACGCAGGTAATGTTACCTCAAACCTGGTACGTCCACTTCGACACACACTGCGCCGTGCGATTAATTCACGTTCAATTTGTTCAGTCTGATAAAAGGCTTGTGAGACCTGAAAGAGGGAAATTTCCTGAAGTGAGCAGTTCTTGTTGAATCCACTAAAAAAAACAATTTTATAATCACTGAATTAACATTTCAACCCATCTCTGGAACTGATTTAATTAAAATAAATCTGACACCGATAGCGTTCAGTACCGCCTAGTAGAACAGCAACTTGCTTTCCCTCAGCCACACCGACTGAGACGAAGCCTCATCCCACATGAGCAATTAGCGCCGCCTGTAACTACAGATTCTCAGCATCACACATGACACAACATATTCTGATTTCCCTATCAGGGTATTTTACATAAGGATGAGCATACAAAAAAACCAGAACTGAATCTCATCATTAATTCCTTTTCTCCTCCTTCCTCTCCACTCTTCGCTCTCCCTCAGCTCCCTCTGCCTCTTGCATCTTCTCCCTCCCTTTTCTCCTCTCTGCCCTGCCATGCCTCTATCCTGACTGAGAGTGTTAGTTTATGACTGAGTCACCCTGCTCTGCCTTTGAAGCTTCCTCTCGCTCTCCATCTTTTCTTATTTGCCTGCTCTCCCATCTCTCTATCTGTATCTATCTCTCTGTCTATATAGGTTCACTGTCTGTTTTTTTTGCACATCTTGTCTTGTGATGTCTCATTGCTTGTTATTATTTTACCTTTCTCTTTTTCCCCTCTCCTGACGCCCTCATTTTTGTCGCTATCCCTGTCTATCTGCTTCCTGCTACTGCAATCATTTATTTACTCAGCCAGTCGCGCATTTTCTTCCCAGCCCGGTCTTTAACTCACTGATTCTGTCTGATTTTATAACGCTCACGCAAGAAAAAGCTCCTCTGCTCAGCCTCCCAACTACTGCGACTAACTCTGACCGTGTCTTTCTGCTTGTCTCTCAGAGCTTTGATGTGTACAGTGCACATGTTTTATGCGTGTGCACGTGTGAGCCTGCATTACGTAGACTTTGTTACTCAATTTGTTATGCATTCCTAACTCTGTCACACAAACAGACACACACATATAAGAATACAGTCCACTTTAGTCACAGGATGAATGTACATTTAAACACACAGAGACACTAACACTCATGCCCAGAGACATCACTTATATGATCTCTGTCATGACACACACACACAAATGTGTCATACACCACAGGACTTTCAAAATGAAAGTAAGAGGGGAGGAGGGGGGGGGCTGTCCTGGCTGAAAATGTGTTTGAACATGAAAAGAGTCAGACAAAAGGTCACCACAATCCTCAGCAGCCTGCCCATTTATCCAGAATGCTCGCCCTGTTTCTCCGCACACCATCCCTCAGAGGGTCGGCGCAATTTGATTGTTTTTTTTGTTTGTTTTTCTCTTGAAGAGAACGTGGCCACTCTTTTCCCTCGGGCACTTCCTCTTTATCGCGGCAGCAAGAAGGGTGCAGAGAGAGGAAGACACAGGAGAGAAGGTCCTCACGGGATTTGATTCTAGGCCAGCAGGGCCTCGTATGCTTTATGACTGTGTGCATGCATGCGTGCGTGTGTGTGTGTGTGTGTGTGTGTGTGTGTGTGTGTGCGCTCGATGGGGCAACCCAGACTACATACACGCGCACTTGAGCACATGTTACTAAACATGTGTGCGTGCACTCATGTGTTTCTGTCTGACTGACTGTGTTCACATTCCTGCTCTGTGTGTGTGTGTGTGTGTGTGTGTGTGTGTGTGTGTGTGTGAACTTGTCAGTATTTCGTCTCCCCCGCCTACACTGGCTAGCCTGCGGTCCACCTGTGCACCTGCAGTCCTACTTTCTGACAGGCATCTGAAGGGTCACCTCTGGCGGGGCCCTTGTATGTGGGCTGCTGCCTGCCATCGCTGGCTCGGGGCCAGTCACACACTCCTGTAAAGCCCAGCGGGAACAGCACACTCAGAATTCGACACAGTCAGTGGCTGGAGCCATTAAAGGTGGGCCGCCGACACAGATATCTGCATTACTGTGGAGCACATTAAAGCAACTGGATGATGCTGACGATGACGAGGATGATGATGATGGTGGGGGGGGGGACACCGGTAAAGACTGATCAATGTCCACTCTGATGTGTATCCATCTCTCTTATATCTCACACACATGCACGGACACACTCATTCTCACACTCACAGTGTGCCATGTCCCTCCCACATGAGCCACTATCCACCTCCACCCAACAAAGCCACACACACACACACACACACACACACACACTTAATTCTTGCAATTGCCAGCAGGACTGTGCACTTCTGTGCAGGAATGGCCCCATGCAACAGTGTGTTTCCCACACAAAACGACCTTTCCTGGTCACCTTCAGACGTGCCTAAGCTTCATCCCTCTGCTCATCCTCATCCTCCACACATACATGGCAACAGGCGGAGGTCCTGATTAAAGCTGAGAAACTACTCAGTAGGCCACAGCAGGAGAAAGAGAGTGCAGCCTATGGTGCGCCACTTGCCCCTCCGCAAGGTTACCGGCCCGGACACCGCCGGCCTGCGCTGCCCAACTCACACCCACCCTGCGCCGGGCGACTTGTGAAGGTCCCTCCGGCCAGAGATCATTACCAGATCAAACCGTCATCCCCGCAGCTCAGCGCTGCAGGTGCGACGCGCCGTAACCGAGACAAACAACGCAATTGATGCCCAATATCCTGCAGCCCGGTACACAGGCTGCCAGCGGCCGGGAACGCCAGGAGGCAAGCGGCAGCCCCTCAGCCGCTGACAGGACACGAAGGGATGGATGGATGGATATGTATCATTAGCCCTGCACGCGCGCGCGCAAACACATTCACGCGCGCACACGCATACACACATACTCCCCTCATAATGTCACAGCGCTGTTCGCCATGGTATTATGGTATGTCCTACTGTATAGGCTTTTATTATAGCTGTGTAAGGCCTGTCAGAGAAATGCCACATTAGGCCCCGTCTCACATTCTGCAAGTCCGTTAAAATCCTCCCTACGTGCTACTAATGAGCGACACATCTTCCCCAATAAAAACTGCGCTCGGGCGCCCGGGGTAAATAACAGTCACGCACGCGGGCACGCACGGACTCACCGACTCACCGTGCAGGCCGAGCTCAAGGACATCAGCATCAGCGCGCGGGCGGGGAGGCAGAATCCCCGTTAATCTGTGTGTGCGTGGAGCGGAGAATGTCCCAAACCGGATGAGAGGATACAGGGGGGGCCGGGGCTGCGGCAGCTCCGGTTGCCTGGAGTCCGAAGGAGTGGAGGGATGAAAGACGACGACGGTGCTGATGAATATTCCGCTCCGCGCGGTCACCTGACGGTTGGTCGGCGGAGTTCTGCGGCGGTTGAGGAGAGAGAGAGCGCGAGAGAGAGCGCGCGAGAGAGAGAGCGAGAGAGAGAGAGAGAGAGAGAGAGAGAGAGAGAGAGAGAGAGAGAAAGGATGCGCCGGGTTGAGGGTTTAAACACCTCCGTTGTCGGGATGGCGGGGGGGCAGTCAGTGCGCCCGGACGAGGGCTAGATGCTCCCGGTGGTGAGGGCCGCTAATTTGACCGAATTCGGTTCACTGTTAAGGACACGGGGAGAAAAAGAGCAGAAAAAAAGAAAAGAAACGCCGCGGTGAGAGGAGACGCTCATGCGACATCTTTGGCGGAGGAGGAGGAGGAGGAGGAGGAGGAGGGGTTGAGCCGCTGCGAGAGCCCGCGCGCACAGGAGCTCGGTCGCAGCATCCGCGAGAAGAACCGAGCGAGTGCGAAGAGGGGGGGGGGCTGCTCTGCACGTCACCCCCCCACCACCACCACCTATTCGGCTGCGTGATGACGACACCAGACACACCGCAGTGTACGCGTTTAGTGTAGGCCATTCTCAGTCGGTATTTAGAGCCATCTTTTAAAATTACTAACACCGACATGCAGATGATGCGCAGCAGGACGTGCAGGTGACATGTTCTGCTCGTGCTTAGCGCTGTGCAGGGGTTTCCCCAGCAACCCACACGGCCCACACGTCATCAATTTGTAATGATTGTACTCTTCTTTAATAGTGTGCTGGTGCTCATCACATCTATCTGTTCATTCAGGGAGTTAACAAGCCCACAGTGAGCTAAAACTCCACTAGAACATTCAAAAACTTTACTTATTCTTCAAACACAAACTTCACACAACAAAATCCAAATCATGACCGACAGTGCAATTCATTTAAAGAACATCCATTCAAAAGGCCTAGACCACTGCAGAGCCCACTTCTTTCTAATCAAACAAACCCGTTTGGCACTAAGGGTTTGTGCATGAAGTATACTGTACTTCTAAAGAAAGTTGGATTTTCAAATTCAATTACAATTTCACCTCAGACGCCATTAGGGTTGTGTGGGCAGGAAAGAGGGGCAAATAAGCACTGGCACACCTTCTCCGAGTGAGCAGCTCTGCTTTGTTTAGCTTGGAAGAAGAAGAAAAGAAAAGAGCATGAAGAACAAAAAAAAAGGAAATGAAATAAGATTAAAAGATTTGTGACTGCAGTGAGGGGAAATTATGACTTTTTGATGATGCTTTGCTACATAAAAAAAAAAGAAAATGGACGCACACTGCCCACATTAGAATTTAGATACAGAATAAAAGAAAAATGCATGGGAAAAGTCTTGAAACAACTGCACTGTAAAACATCATGTAGGAACTTAGTGGAGTCAAGTCTTATTAATTTCAAGTGAATTCAACTGTTACTACAATTATTATTATTAGTCTTATTACCATTATTATCATTATTAATATTACTATTATTTTAATGTGGAATTTGCATTGTTCTACTGTGTGTCTCTCTCCCCTGGCTGTCGCTGCGTCTCTCCAGATGTTTTGGATCTGGATCTTGGTCCTGCAGGAGATTCAGCCTCTCCTCTTGTCTCTTCCTTTCTCCTCTCTGCGTGAACGGTGAGTCTTGAGCTTTGCCTCTTGTGAGTCTGTGCAGTCTGTCCTCTTCCAGGTCTCCGTGGAGGAGAGGAGGTCGTGTTTGAAGTTGCTGTAACGTTTGTCAGTGTGACCGAACTGTCGTTGATTCAACTTAAATTTAATACACTTCATTTCTCAAGATGATTACTCAAGTTCAGTTGGACATTTTCAGCTCAAAACAACTTTGAACTAATTATTCAAACCTAAGTTCAGTTAACTCACATTTTTAAGGCACTAGGGAAACTTACGTTTTTAAGTTGAACCAACTTGACTGGTTCATTGAAATGATTTACACTGTGTGCATAGTAAAACACTGTACAAGGAGGACCTCTAATTAAAATTCATCATCATTAAACACAGGGTGAAAGAACTCAGATCTTTTACTTAAAGGTTTTATTAATAACATTTTTATGTAGAGGAATTTTTTTTTTAAATAATACCTCCACGGAGGTTTTAGAAAGGTGCGGAATAAAAGTATCACTTTTCCTAAAAGAAACATATTATGATTGTGAATTAATCAAATTTTGTCGGGTCCAAAATGAATGTTATGTTTATCTCCGTGTGAGACGTCTGACGTTTGGTTTCCGGTTTCCGGTTCTAACACGGCTTCTGAGCCAATAGTATAAGGACTTTGGCATCACGTGGTATCTCTGCATCGTCAGCGAGCGTTGTTGCCTGTTAGTGTGGAAAAAACGGAAAGATGGCTGTGTTTGACGGTAAGCGCCCGCCTTCACTACGGTACCCATCCCAAGACCGGGCCGAACACTGCTTCAGCTTTTTCCCGTTGGAGTCAGCTGAAAGCGCTTCAAGGGCTGAAAAGACACACCGAGGTGGCCAGTTTTCTTCTCGACCGGTAAGCTAAAGCTATTGCTTGCTAGCTAGCTAACGTTGACGTTAGCTAACTGGGAATCTACACCGAAATCACTACGGCATATGTTTTCAAAATCAACAACAACTACCAACAGCCATAGTTCTTACAGCCTTAACTAATGTGTTGTCACTGGTTAGATTGTCAAAATTAGAAAAAATAACTTGAATTAAATAGCTTGAATCCCTGAGGAGCTACGTTAGCATTGATGACGGTTGCGTCCAGTTACCTAACGTTACAGTTCCCTCAAACAATGCATAACATTAAACCACACAACAGAACCTAAATCTATAGCTCATGCATAACTACATGTTGCAAAATGAATTTATTACTCTTTCACGAAAGATCCATCACTCGACATGACTGTCTGAGTCTCAGTCCACTCGACCATGAAATATGCAGGTTATTGAACGAACTGGCTTGGAGGGTGGGGTTGGAGTGCGACATCTAGTGGCTCAATGTTATCAATAGCACCTTTAGGGCCCTAGGGAAACACTGTACAAATACATGTACAGTAAAAGTCCTTCTTACAAAATCCTACTTAAGCAAAAGTACAGAAGTATTATCAGCAAAATGTATGTATCAAAAGTAAAAGTACATGTTATGTATGTATGTAACCCTGTAACTGATATATTATTATATATTACATGATTATATTGATATATATGTTATAATACTGATGCATCAATGTGTAAGCAGCATGGTGGAGGCGGAGCTAGGTTTAATTACTTTATATACAATTAGATAGTTCAGCCCAGTGGTTCCCAACTTGGGGTTAGGTCCCCTCCAAAGGGTCACAGGATAAATGTGCGGGGCCGTGAGATGATTAATGGTGGGAAATTGCAACATACATTTGTATTCCTTTTTTAGATCTCTCTCTAATTTTTGCTTTTTGTCCCAGCCATGTTCGTCACTTTTTAGTGTCCTCTGGAAACAGTTTCCGCTGTCGTCTGTGCTACTTGCAGCGTTGCTGTACTTGGTTGCGTTGGTCTGTATTTGCTGTGTTTTTTCTAATTGCTGTGCATGTGTTGTCAAATTGATGAAGATGTTTTCTTAAGTTGCAGTGCGTTGAGCTCTCAGTGCCACTGTATCTTTGGACCTGGAACAGTTATTTAAATGAAACAAAAACAGAAGTTTAGAGGGGAAATGTCTCTTTGGTGGAACTGCTAACAACTCACGGACATCTGAACCCCCCACTACACACTGCTTTTTTACAAGGGGTGACAACCCAAAAGGGTTGGGAGCCACTGGTTTAATCTTTGGCAATGTATTTTGACAGCATATCATACCGTTTGTGTTTTAATGGACAAATCTAAAAAGTAACTACTAACTATGTCGGTTAAATAAATGTATGGAGTTAAAAGCACAACATTTCCCTCTGCAATGTAGCGGAGTATAAAGAAGCATAAAATGGAAATACTCACGTAAAGTACAAGTACCTCAAATTTGTACTTAAGTACAGTACATGAGTACATGTACTTACTTTACTTTATGCACTTTATGCCTCCATGTTAACTTCTGGTAAGTCATAGTGACAAGTGAACTCTGTGAAGTGCAGTGCAAAACCTGCACATTTACTATACCTGGAGACACCGGGGGGCCCACTCAAAGAGCACTGGAGGATTGGGTCCCCACTTTGGGAACCGCTCGACTGACCCGCAGCTCTCGCGTCTGGGGGAAGAAACCCAGCGTTGGCCGGCGTGTTTAGAAGCAGCAGACCCTTCGTCTTCTGCTCTGTGCGACCAAACAAAGCAGAGGCCCAAGGCTCTGTCTGCTGTGCTGAAAACGAACACACCCTAGTGCTGAAGAGCAAAGAATCGTACGTTCATTTCATGCAGCCCTCAACACACACACACATACACCCCCCGCCACCCGCCACCCATCCTCATGCATGGCTATACCCAACTGGCTACTGTCAAAGCTTGTTATGCAGCGAGCCAGTGTGAGGAGAAATGTATTTATAGATGAATCAGATGAACTTATTAATAGATATCCTCTACACTGCAGGGAGATGGACCACAGACTTGCCCGTCAATGCAGGCACACACACACACACACACACATCTTGATAAAAAGCTCCTCTTATCTTTAACTGTTCCACACCATCTCCCAGAGGCACAATAAAAAAAAAAAAATCAAACATACTTTCTTCGCGGATGAGCACTAATCTGCTTTATTATTTCCACAAATATACACAAAAAAAAATGTCCTCCTTCTCCTTTCAAACACCTCATCTGGAAAAAAGTGGGATCTTCTAAGAATAGGAGTTCTGCCTGATTAGAGGCCAAGTCACATAAATGTTGTGCTGGGTGGAGGGACATTAAGCCTGCTTAAAACACTCCTTGTTAACTGGCATTATAAACTGGGCTAACACAAACTGAAGCTGCTTTCACACACCTGCCTTTTCCTCGATTGGAACTGCAACAACATCCATTCAAAATCAAATAAAATGTTCATATCCAGACCACTTAATTCAAGCCAATGGGAATATTAGCAAAATAAAACAGCCTATAGCCTATATCTATATATATATATATATATATATATATATATATATATATATATATATATATATATATATATATATATATATATTCTTTTTCTTTTTGCAGATAAACGGGTAATAACCTCATAACGTAACCAGGCTGTATGACATGACAGACTCATCTCTATCCATGATAAATATAAATCAAGTAACATAACCAAAATCTACAGTTACGATGACTAAAACTGTCAGACAGCAGCTTCTCTTACAAAAGTCGACGTCAACATGCTAACATTTTCACAATGGTATAGTGGTATAGCAGGTGTAATGTTTACCATGTTCACCTCATATTAGCACGCTGACATTTGCTAATTAGAACTAAACACAAGGTATAGCTGAGGCTGACAGGAACGTCATGAGTTTGCAGGTATTTGGTCATTTGGACAAATACTTTTTTTTTTCTGATGATGGCGATAGATGAAAAGTCAGGAGGTCACCAAAGTTATTTCAGTTCATCCTGAGGGGAATATGAATGTCTGTACAAAACGTCATGACAATACATCCAATACTTCACTAAAAGCCAAAAATGTGAACCTCATGGAGGCGCTAGCAGAAAAATTAGGGGATCGCCATAGTCAGTAGGATACATTATCTGGGAACCGTGAATGTCTGTAGCAAATATTGTGCCATCTAGTAGATGTTGAGATATTTGACAGGATAAGTGAAAACTTTGATCTGCTGGTGGTGTCGTGTGATCTTTAAAGTCATTGGGATTCATCCTCTGGGCACCATGAATGTCTGTACAAAATCCCATGGCAATCCTCCGACCTATCAACCGTCAGACAGACATCCCATCCCTAGAGCCACGCTGCCAGCATGGCTGAAAAAGCCCTAGCAACCTTGTGTAGTCGGATAGTGATAGGACCTGACATCCCTAAACGTAATGACCAGTAATGAGTACAACATGAATGCCTTCTGCCCAGTAAATAGTTCACATTGTCACCAGAAACAATGATGAGTCCTTCTGGGTTATCAGCTGAATCAGAGATGGGATTCAAACGCAGGTGGTGAACAATAAGATCTGAAAGTCCAGCAGTACATAGTAGATCAGATACAAAGTGCATAGAGAATGATGATCATCCCCACTGTAAGCACCATCCACAGGTACAATATACATACATCTCAGATCTGACATTGAGTTAAGCAGGTATTATGCTTATTGTTAAGATCACCAAAAGATCTGACTCCTTCCCCGCCCACCAGGTCATCGAGAATCTGTACGCCTGAACTGACCCATCTCTCCCAAAAGACTGTACAGAACTCAGCTGCTCCTGTAAACCAGGACCCAGAGGTTCGACCACATCACACCTGTTTCAGCCTCTTTACATCGGAACTGAGCCTAGAACCTTTTAATCCCTTATGAGCCTTTACGTAGTTTGAGATCTTCGGGCAGGGGTCTCCTGTCTGTTCCTGAGTCCAGGATGGAAACTAAGGGGGACAGAGCTTTTGCCATCAGGGCCCCGAGGCTCTGGAACAACCTGCCCGAAGACATTAGGCTGTCTGAGTCAGCGTCTTCGTTTAAGTCTCTTCTCAAAATGCATTTTTATCAGAAAGCATATTCTGATTTTACCTGAGCTGTTTATTTTATTGCTTTTGTGAATTTAATTTATTATATATTTTATCATTCACTGTGGTATTTTATTTCTCTCTTTGTGAAGCACTTTGTACTTTGTTTTGATAAGTGCTCTATAAATTTTTATTTAATAAAGTTTTATTATTATAATGAATTATTATTATTATTATTTAAGAAAGTCGTCCCATCTATTAGCAATTTCTTGTTACCCAGTACAGAGGCCCTACAGTGATAAATGGATTTGACCTTGTTATTTAACGTGCCATCCTCCCTGTGTAGTTAAATACACAATCACTACTACCAAAAACATTTTATTTAAAAATTGTATAGAACAGGCCTGCAGGATGTTCATCAGATTAATTTCCTTTATTATGAGACGTCACATGTTCTAGATAGCAGATATCCGATGGAATCAAAAACCATCCTGTGATTATGTTTGTTTGCTTTCATATTACATATGTGTAGCAAATATGTAACTACATAGCTGTCCTAAGACCTGTTTGCCTCTGAGGGCCAGGGGTTGTGTACCCTGTGATTGTGTGTGGACATAGAGGATATCATGAAGATAAACTAAAAACTTTATTTAGACATCAGCACAACGGCTGCTTTACTTTCATCTCAAGCCAAGGACGTGGATCTCCCTGTGTATAATGTTCTCTCCAAAGAAGCCAATCAGAGTGAAGCTTTTCTCATGGTGCCAGTCCTGCTACTCCTAAATTACATCACTATCGAACTCAGTCAAGCTGCCATCACTGCAGTGTTCAGGGTGCAGAGCTCAGTGCTGGTGATGTAAAGATGGCAAAGGTTGATTCTGAGCCCAGCAGGCCTCCCATGCTGCTATACCAGACTTTACAGCTTTAATGTTAAAGAGTAACTTAACAGCACCTGAAATTCTAGTTTTTTCCTCACCTTGCAGCAGTGACGTAGCAGTGTACTCCAGAGTGTGTCAGTGATGTCACAGTGATGTCACTGTGACATCACTGCTTGGTGTGGTTACAAGTGCAACAGAGCGCGCTTCTGACCACGGCCAACAGTGATGCCGGGTGTGGTTAAGTTACTCTTTAAATTTGATCAGGTGCTTTAGGAGATGTGTGGATATAACTCAACTGTGTCTAAAAACTCTTTTCCTTGTTACTTAAGACAATAAACTCACAGGTGTTTAAACGAAGTATGCACACTTCCAGCTGGTTTGAGTTAGCCAACATGTTTGTTTCCCAGAAAACTGACTTTCTAGTACCCAAACTTAGCATGCCCAGGCTGCAGAGACCCAGACTTTTCCTTCAACTGTCTTTAAATTCGGTAACATTCTGCATTTCCTGGGGACATATACTGGCCCTAAAAACATATTTTCTCAATCGCTTCTTCAAATGTGTGATGGGTTCCAAAGTTTTCTGCCAAAGTAAGAACCATTTTTGTTATTTCACGTGAACATTTTCTGTGATTGTGTTTTTGTCCTTTGTGTTTGGGCTCAGTTGTCTCATATGTCCGTCAGAGTTTAATAACTTTTGAATTGAAATGTGGTGACAGTTGTGGGGTTGTTTGTTCGTGTTGCCAGGCCACTGTCAATCAGATCTGATCAAACCACACCCACACAGTCCTGATGAAGCAGATTAGCAGAGTCTTTAGCCATGCTAGCTGCATGGCCCTAGGGATGGCAATGCCAGTCCACCACTTTGGTGCAAATATCTCAACAACTGTTGGATGGATTGTCATTAAATTTGATACAGACATTCATGTTCCTCAGGATGAATTGTAATCACTTTGGTGATCCCTTAACTTTTAGTCTAGCTCCATTATCAGGGCAAAATGTTTGTCTGTCCAACACTTTGGTTTATGACCAAAAACCCGCAAAACCGATGACATTCCCATCAGCCTCAGCTGTACTTTGTCTTTACTGCTATTTAGCATGCTAACGCTCCTAACTAAGATGGTGAACATGGTAAACATTAGTATATTAGCATGCTGACGTTAGCATTCGGCTCAAAGCACTGCTATCCTATGTACAGCTTCACAGGGCCGCTAGCATGGCTGTAGACTCTTGTTGAGTCTTAAACTCTTAATAAATATTAACCTAACTAAAGATGTTTTTTCGGAACTTTCCTGAGTTTAACTTATATAATATCTATTGTTAAAGAGATTTAGAGATTTTAAACCAAGTTTTCAGGGGCTTTAACGTCTCCAACGTCAACTCTAACAGTCAGTGTTTGTATTATGTTGCCGTTAAGAAAAGGTGCATCATGAAAGGTCTTGATAGACTTTTGACTGATGGTTTGACGGCTTTGTCTGTCTGCTGACCCATCCATCTTTTCATTTCACTGTTTACATGGACAATGAATCATGTAGACTGCTCTTTTTGCTCCAGACTTGATAATAAGACCGTGCACACACACACACACACACACACACACACACACACACACACACACAAACTTGCTCTCTTAAATCTATTGTCTATGCATTAGGCATTTAGAGTGTTTAGGGGCGCTTGGTTGATGTCTAATAGGTCTGAGGCTGAAGGCTGCACAGCTTTTATCAGTTCAAGGGCACTCAGCTCCTAGACTGCAGGCCTGATGTAGCAATAACATCCCAAACTGTCATTTTGATATAAACGCACGTGCACACGGAGACGCACACACACACACACACACAGCTGGTCGTGTGTGTGACCCTCTGACTTCCCCTCAAGCCCAGAGCAAAGGCTGAAGTGATGTGTAAGCAGATCATAAGCACACAGCGGAGAGAGGAGGCAATCAGAGCGGGCTGGAGAGTGTTGAAGTGTGATACAAAGATAAACTCCCCTCCTTCACTTGCCATTTTACCTCTTCACCTCTTTTTCCTCATCGCCCCCCCCTTCCATCCCCTACAATCCCCTCTTCTTACCCCCTCCACCTCTCATCTATCCACGTCGCTCTCTTTTTCCCAACTCCGTCCCTCCGTACTCCTTCCCATCTGATGGTTAATTCATGAAGTCTGGCTGAACATGCGCCCTCTCCATTATTAATATAACATTAGGGAGACAGAGGGGAGAGGAGAGAAAGGGAGAAGGGGGAGGAGACACAGATGAGGAGAGTGGAAAGATGTGGGAGACAGAGGGTGAGAAGAAGACAAGTAATTAGGGACAGGGTGAGAGAGGGAGACAGGGAGATGGAGGGCAAAAGAGGTGGAGAGAGGATGACAGGAAGGGAGCAAATGAAGAGCAGCTCAGAGAAAGACAGCCAGATTTTCCCCCAGCAGCTACATGAGGGAGGGGAAAACTGGAGTTAGAGGAGAGTGACAGATGAGAAGGGAGAGAAAGTGTCAGGAAGAGGAATACTGTATGACATGCGATGCTATCGGGATGCACGCAATGTCTCCTGTCCCGTGAAGAGAGGCAGAATGCATGAGGAGGAGAGCAAGAAGGGAGGGAGGAAAAGACAGAAAGAGACACTCAGATGTGTCAGTGTTGATCATGTGACTACTCCTTTATCCTGGACACACACACACACACACACACACACACTCTTGAGACAGGCATACCTGATTTTACAAGATAAATACAAAAAGGTAAGTAAGCCAAAACACTCCTCTTCTAAAAATAAAGTCTGAGAAGCTTTGTACTGTAAAGAGGAGGACATTAAAGCAACCTTTAACAGTATTCACAATATCTTAGCAGACAGACATTACAAGTCAAACATTTTTTCGACGATAACCAGCAGTGATGGCTGAGTTTTCACCACTCATACAGCTGGCAGGGTTACATATCGTTGTTTCTTTACATTCCCCCCCAAACATTCTGACTATTAAAAAATCAGGACATGGTGTCCTCAAGTCACCACAACACTCACTTTGTTTTCACACTCCACTCAGGCAAATCATATTACAAAGTCAGGGCTACCTCTCGGCTATCTGGGCTTTTAGCCCTGGGCTGTCTCACTGTCTCACACTGGTGTGTTCACAGATGGGCTCATTTTGTCTACAAGTGAACCTCAGACGGATTCTACATTTCTTACACATCTTACTGTCAATAAATTCCACGAAGAGACCACAAACAACAATGTGGTTTTTTATAACCATTGTATTTATTTTGTTTTGGATCTATGTCAGACGTACAAAAACATGGTCAAAAGACAAGAAAAAAACATGTACAGTATGTACACACATTAGCAAAATTACAAAAAGAAATAAGCATAAGCAGTAGGCGATATGGGGGGGGGGTTAACCTTGCATCCCCCCTCTCCATCCCCTAGTAGCAGAGAGAGTGCAGGGGCAGAGGGGATGTTTAGATACAAGATAATTTATTGATCATTTTACAACATAGGGTTGTATAATGAGATTTTGATTGTTTCCTGTATGCTACTCAAATGTTATGTACAAAAATGATGTACAGTAGATTAGTGAATATATATATATATATATATATATATGAATCATAGGAGTAAGAAAGTAATAATGATTAGAGGATTGATATTTGGTGATTACCATAAAGATGGTCTTTCCTTTTTTTACCCAAAGGAGAGAGAGATGGTTTAGCTAAAGAGTTATGCTTTGTTTTAGCTATACAATGTCTTACTTGTGACTTAAATAAATAAATAAATAAATCTACCAACAATGTGTTAGTCTGTCTCTCAATTCTTTCACACTTTCCCAGCCCGTCTGTGACTCTTGACAAAGTTTTTAACAAACGTTACTCAAACTAGTGCAAAATAGTGCATTTGTTGGGGACTATTTTCAGCAGCGGATTAATCCACATGTGGTGCTGTAGTGAGTATTTGGAGCAGCAGGACGGTGTGTGTGTGTGTGGGATTGAGTCAAAATAAACTACAGTGTGTGTGTTCATGATAATGAAGGAACATGTGTGGCTCACAGATGTGTTTTTAATAGTTTTTGGACAACAATGGAGCTCTGTGGCTCAGAGGAAGAAGATATATCATGCTTTGATACACAGACTACACTAAGTATTGTCAATTCATTGTTGGGTTTGGTCTTTTCATGGGATTTACTGACAAGAAGAAAATATAGAATATCACCAGACATATCCTTGAAACAGGATAGGGCAGGGTCTGTTCATTTCGAACAATACACAGTCAAAATTCAAACAATGTTAATTTTAACAGCAGAAACATCAGTCTAAAACATACAGCACATAACGTCCCCACATGTTTTTCATCTGCTTGGTCCTTCGCCAAAAATGACAAACTGTCTTTTAACTAATTCATGAAAAGATCTCTGGTTATGGGAGCACTGCAAAAACACACAAGACAAGGCTTAATAAACCAAGAGGCACTTGAGCTGCCAGATAGCCCACTATAATCACCATGATACTGTATATTAACACTTACGATGAATCGGTCATTAAGCCAATTAATCCACATGTGAATATACTTTTTATATAATAATATGCAATGTCAAGATGAGTTCTTAAAAAGTAAAGACATACAGAAAATCCAATTTTTCTTGTTAATGTGCAGATTTATGCAGCAAGGTGGTCTGGATTCTAATCAGACAATCAACACGTAACCTCAGCTATGGATTTATTATTGTCTAGTATTATCCTAATGCAGAAATGTGTTGGGATAATGCCATTCAATAACAAATATCTTACTGAACTCACCATTCCCATGCATTTTTACGGATTTGTTGGAATTATTGACTGAATTATTTCTAACGACTGGCTGATGAACTTCAGATTTTCCCACCAAATCCATACCGTGGTATTTGTAGTTAAAACGTGTGGAGTGTGAAGAGACTTCTGGTGCTGAGGGCTGGGATGTTTTTGAAAAAACCTGGTGCTGACGATATATTCCAGAGCACATCAGTATTCTGCAGGACTGAGAGATCAGAGACCAGAAAGCAAGAAATGTCTCCCCAGGGTGGCAGGAATCGGTAGTGCAGGTGTGTTTTTGTCACAGCTCACAGATTAACTGGGGCAATACAAAGTGTTCCTCTCTTTCACACAAACACACACATGTACACAAACGCACCTGAACCCCAACACTTACATGCAGAGAATAACTAATACACACACACACACACACACACACACACACACACACACACACACACACACACACACACACACACACAGACATACACAGACATACAAAACAACTCTCATGTGTCTCCCATGTGCGGTGGGTCCTGTAGGTGTGTCCTTCAGATACACTTGGCCTCCATGTCGTAGAGTTGAAGAAGGTCCGAGATCACAGCATCGATGTCTGCTTTGGTCACGTCCTCACACAGCACCTACACACACAAACACACAACCCAGACTTCAGCTCCACACCTGGCCTGAATAAACAGCGGACATCAAAGGTCCACACACCATCTCAAATGACCCAGATTTCCTTGCCTTGAGGACTGAAGTGGAACACCATAACAAACCCTGACTTTCCATTTGCATTTGGATATAGTGACTTACAAAATCAAAGCTGTAATGAAAGGGACCTCATTTGGAAAATTGTTTGACAATGGAAAACTATAATTGCCACCACCCTTCAATTAATACTTAACACTTACAATTGGCACTTCTGCTTTGAAGACTGGCTGGGGCTGGATGGTCAGGTGGTAATGTCACTTTGGTTAAAGTGCACAACGGTACAAAGCTGCACGGTTGCTGTTGGCACGACCCTAAGAGCAGGGCACACCTGTGCAAGGCTACAGCTACTGTATGTGTCCGTCATACTGTAAAAGTACCCTTATTTGAATACTGCACGCGCATTAATTTCCACTCAGTGTGAGATAGGATCCCAGCAGGATGTCACAGTCAAGAGTTTCTTCTATTTCTTTGGTACCAAGTAGCTCCAGTGAAAACAGTTTGCAGCGAGGTCTGTGGATTATCCAGAATTAACTGGTTGAAAGTAGGCTCAGTCGTTTCTCTGTTTTGGTTTATCAGTGGGCATAAAACATCTAAAAACAATCCTAACTGAGACTGGGCGATGACAGCATTAATGGGGACATTGGTCCTGAAAACAGACCGAAGATCGAAAACTAACTTTGTGTTCTCTTGCAACTTTTGATAAATATTATAAAAATGTTTCGGTAGTATAAACGTGAAGTACCTGGTTCATAAATGTGCTTTCAGACAGCAAACCATTGCCGCTGCCTCCTCCATTGTTTCAGGCGGCAGCGGCAAGGGGAAGGAGGGCTGCTCTCGAGAACGCACACAGCTGTCGGCCGCTGCATTTGGAGTTTATGATGGTTCAACTTGCCGCAACGGCTCGTTGCGTGACCATGGCAACCACAGAAACCACAGAGAGGTAAACGATACAGGACCTGCTTTTACTGTATTTTACGGAGTTCCCTGAACGTTTCACTTCTTCAACAGCAGAAAACAGACAGATCAATGAAGAGAAACGGCAGCAACATCAGCTTCAAAGTCCAATTGTCTGCTCTGGGCAGGGTCCAAAATTAGCACCCGCCAAATGAGAGTAAAAATCTACACTGGCGAATAAAATAAATAGCCTAGCCTGTTTTTTTTGTTTTTTTTTTACCAGAAAGATGGGTCTGGGACAATAAACGTTTATGATACTAGTTAGCAAAAGCTGCCATAATAATCGTCATATTGCTAACCCTTTCCTCTATTTTAAAGCTACAACCCGCTCTATTTATTCTATACCAGGTGGATGGCAGCAGCCTGTGGTGTACAGGCCGGTAGGAAGGCTGGGAGGGTCGCGGTGGAGTTGCTCCCTGCCACACACTACGTCTTGGTGTCTCAATGCTCTTCAAATGATTGATTAACTGCTTTCATCTCTTACACTTCAACTGACAGTTCTACTGCTTTCAGTGCTTACTCATCAAATTGCATTTCTGACATTTCTACATTGTACATTTACTGAGTGAATATTGGAATTACATTCACGAGGGAGCCGGAGACATGACTCAAAATGAATGGTAATGTTGCTCCATATCTACTGGATGTGCCAACACGTTTGCCATAACTTTATATGAGGTGATAATATGTCACGTTTTATACTTGACTTAATAAACTCACATTCATACATAGCTTGCTCACACACAGGGTTTTTTAGCAGTCTTTTCCCTTCAGTCTGTAATTATTAACACTTTGCAGCGAACACACACCTGCCACCACTCTTTCTCCCCGGCAGGCACCTCCACTCCGTAGCTGTTTAGAGCCAGGTACAGCGTTGCTATGGCTATGTGTTGGGGTGTGTGGTGGATGCACATGGCTCCGTGGTAACAGTCTCTAAGCAACGCCCAGGAAGTCTCAGCGATGGGGGTTCGAGACCAAGCGTGGCGGTTCACGAGCGACTTCACAGACAACAGGTAGTGGAGTAAATACTAGAGCGAAAGAGACAGAGAGAAAAAATACAATATAATCCTGTACATTATTCAATTCAATTTTATTTACATAGCGCCAATTCATAACAGAAGTTATCTCATTGCACTTTTCCTATAGAGCAGGTCTAGACCGAACTCTTTATAATATTAAATACAGAGACCCAACAAATCCCACCATGAGCAAGCATTTGGCGACAGCGGCAAGGAAAAACTTCCTTTAACAGGCAGAAACCTCGGGCAGAACCAGATTCAAAGGTGGGCGGCCATCCGCTGCCATGTTATGCATTCTATATTTGAATCCAACAGCAATTCAATTTGTTTGTTTTAGTTTAGGCAACAAATGAATAATGTATAAGAGTGATCAGCCAATCACAGGTAAGTAAAGTCCTTTTGATGGACTTTTCTGTCACTTGTACTAGACACTTTGAACCTTGAGTGACTTACAATTTCTGGATCACTGAATGCAAGTAATAAAATAAAGAAATCAGAAAAGCTAAAAGATTTGGGATCAGCCAAGGAAAGTGATACAGCGTTTTAAACGAATATGTGAAAACACTTCTTCGACCCAGCTCGTACAGCGACTGTACACACAAACACATTTGGACAACCATGACAACATCAGACAGTAACAGCGACAGACAAGGAGGCTCAACACTAAATAAGGGCGACAGGAATACGCGCAGGTGCACAAACACACGCATGCACACACACCTACCTTGTGAGGGTGTTCAAAGGAGACGTGGAAGTTGAGCTGTCGGAGGATGAGGAGCTCACACTGCACCACGCTGTCCCTCAGGTCCCAGAACTCCTTGTCACATTCTAGAGGAGCGCTGCCACTGTTGAAATACCTGCGAGGGAGGAACGGAAGGAGAGAGGGGACGTGGGAGGGAGGCGGGGAGCATTCAAGGTGACCACTTTGAACAGCGATGAGCAAAGAAAATGTCCTGCTGTAAAACACTCAACTCACAATTCTGAGTATTCTGAGGCACTTCGGTTGAAGTGAGCCGCATTTAACTTATTGTCAGGTCTGAATAAAATCACACTGTCGACCTTTTTTTGGCCAATTTGACTTATTAGCAGCTAAATCAAACCATTGCAGACACATCTGATGACACACGCTGATGAGTTAACTGTAATTAACTGTGTTCATAAACAGTTTGCTGAGATTACCTCAAGTATTTTTGCTCTCAGCAGTATGATTTAAATGCGGCCACAGCACAGTGTATACTCCATCTTCGACCAAGCGTTTTACCTGTGGCTTACGTTGATGATGTCACGCGTCCTGATGTGCTGCTCCTCCACTTTGCCAGCCAGGTACACACAGCTCATGGCCACCAGGTAGGGTTCATACGCTCGCAAGCTGACACGTTCAAAGAAACGGTGGTACAACACACACGCTGTGGTCACGGGCACCGAGCGCATACCCAGCTTCACCCCTGAGCAAGGAAGGAGGAAGCAGTAGCCAACTCTTTAAGGGTACACTCATTTCAAAAATCAAATTTGGCGTTTCATCATCATCGACTCATCGATTCATTTACACATATTCATGTATTGCCATCTATTGTAATCTATAGCAGATCTATACATTTATTTAGTTAGCTTGACTATGGCCTGAGAATCACTCTGAATTGCCATTTCATTTCACTTTACTATTCCTTTGAATCACTGAGACAAATCTGTGCAGCAATGCAGAGTTCTGGACCCAGGCTAGTATCACAATGGCTCAAAATGTGAGTGAATTGAATAAGTGCTGAGTGGTGGATCAGATGAGTGGTGAATTTAATAACATAACTAAATAATTAAGAAAATGAAGCATACATTAAATTGGTAAATTCTGTATTCTCTATAAGACGTAGAGGAACATTTCAGGGCAATGGCTGATTAGTATTTCTTCATTTCCAGCAGCACACCATGTATCTCAGCATTACAGAAGCCCATTTCCACCGGGACAAGAAAAACAATTAAATGATAAAAAAGAAAATACACTTACTAATTTAAAATGGGATGAGATGGTAAGTCATAATTCTGCCATAATAAGTCGGACGTACTATTTTGACTTAGTAACTCAGAATTTTACTATGATTATTTACTATTTTGCCCGAGCAGATGAATTGTTCTCACACACACACACACACACACACACACACACACACACACACACACACACACACACACACACGGTTACCTGTCTCCATAATGAAGCGACAGACGCGAAAGTGTGTTTTAATGTCCCGGGCAGGGTCAGACTCTGCATCCCCGCCGGAGTCTCTCCTGCCCGCCAGCCACTGCGATCCGTCTTGGGTGGCAGGTAAACGAGAGGACGGACCCTCCATGGATCCCGGACCATCAGCAGGAGTATCTGACGTTGTCTAGTACAAGAAACACTGTTTACAAGAAGGCGACTGGTTAGTTAGCGCATTGAGTTTAACTGTAACTCAATGTAAAGTCGCACACCCGGGGCTGCAACATTAAGCTGCGGCAGTGTCCGTGTATGTTCCTAATTTAGAAAACAAACGGAACTCTAAAGTGCTAAATTAGCTTCAGTGTAATTTGTTGCTAGCATACATCCACGGTTCCTAGCCACGCTGGTTACCGGAAGAGGAATAGCTGGACTTCCGGTCAAGAATTCCACAATAAATGTCGTTTGAGAGGATAATTGAGCGGTCATAGTAACTTTTGGGTTACTTTGTGTAATATGCAAAAACACATTCAAATAGAAACTGTGCGTAGGGAAATGAAAGCATACTTAAATACAATCTCTAAACACGACATGCTTTCCTTAGCAAAGTCGGTCCTTATCAAATTAACCTACCACAAAAAGCTTCCGGTTACATCTTCCAAAGTGAAAGTCTTCTTACCCGGGACAAAGCGCAAATACACGGCAATAAAAGCAATCGATCATTAATAATTTATGAAAAACACAGATTCAAATTGGCATTTGAACAGCATGTATCCACAAATACAGTCCACAAAGTTATTCATCAGTTGCGCTTTTTTTTCTTAAACTGATATTTTCGTGTTTATGCACCCCGTGTCCGGTGTGGAGCCTAGTTATTTTCCCATTAGTCGTTACCTCAGGAACAATGCTGCCATTTCCGCCTCTCAAAAGCCTGGAAAGGAGAGGTCAGTTTGATTACGTTGCTAAGCAACGAGTCAACAAAAACAGACGCCGAGGCTGTAGACAGATGCGGAAATGTCGTCCAGTTACTCAGCAAACCAGGTAACCCAATAATAAAAAATAAAAAAAGGGAATATTAGACATGCTGCTGCTCTGTTTTACTCATGCACACTTTCCATCCTCAGTATGACAGCGCCTTCAAGTCGCAGAGGCTGCAGAACTGGTGTGAGACCAAGCACTTCAAAGAGGTGACGTTATATCAGCACTCCTGTCCTGTTGTATTTGTTTCAAGAGTAGCATTGTCATCTGTAAATTTGATGAATGGGTTCATTTCACTGTGTGTGTGTGTGTGTGTGTGTGTGTGTAGAGACCCACTGCACAGGAGGGTCACACCACCTTCATTGCCGATGATAGAGGACATCTGCTCCCTGGAGTGGTAAAGGTGAGAGCACATCACACCTCTTTTTCTCATTTCATTCAAAATTGCCTTTCTGTCATTGTGAATCTATGTATGACTCCACTCACTTGTGTGTGTGTGTGTGTGTGTGTGTGTGTATGATGCTATAGAGGGGCAGTGCATGGCCAGACTTTAAGGGGACCTGGGATCTACCTGCTCGTATCCCAGCTCACCGCATCAACCCTACAGGCCGCTCCGTGGAGGGTCTCAACAGGCTGAAGTCCTGGGGCTTTGACCCACAGCACACTGGCGAGTCTCAGCCACACAGAGGCAGCAAAAACACAGATAGACTGCAGGATGCTGGCGAGCAGGTTAGGCCCGCAGTCTGTTAACAGGAGGCAACACACACAAACACAAACATATAGTTGTCCTGTGTTTTCTGTGAGAATATACAGACTCATTGAACTCCTCCAACCTGTTTTGGACCTGCCCTATCTTTTCACAAGATGCATTTCAAAAGTTTTCACATGGTGTGACAGTCATAGAAGACACTGTGTAATGTTTAGGCAGACCTAGATTTTCAAGTTTTCCCAGCTTTTAGGTAAAGCTTGACCTCTGAGCTGAACACAGTGATCAACTGCATCTTTACTCAAAGAGTAAAATGATTAGCTTCAGGACAAACACAGCATGTTTCCCATGAATACTACTGATCTACTATCTATGAGCAGAGAGGAAACTAATTGCTGCGGTTACTCACATCAGCAACTAATATTAAAAGTAATACATTTCATTTGTATTGCACATTTCATTAAAATCTTAAAAGGAAATCAAACAATTGTTATTAAAAACTTTAAAGCAGATTAATGAACACCGAGCGGCCGTGGGCAGGGGAGCGGTCGCGATGTTTAGGAGGTCATAACACAAGACAAGACGATGCTTTCCTGAACAAAACGGTTTACAGGCTGGTTTTCAGAAGAAATCCAGTCTGTGGTGCTGTCAGGTGGCCTCTCAGAGGGGGCGTCAGCTTAACTGGAACCCAGTCCACCATAATGTGGACCACTCAGACATCTGATCTGAGGTTGGACCATGAGACGGATCATAAACAGGGGTACACCTCTGTTTGGCATAATGCTCTAAAAACATGCATATTAAAAGTAGATAGCTATAAAAATCGGACAAACTGTGACCATTAGAATCCATATCATATAAAACACAGACCTTTGTTTAATGTAGAGGTTGTATTATGAATGGAAAGTTGTAGGTAAATACCATTTTCCACAAGTTAAAGATTTGTTCATGGACGTTTAAAAACAATATTTCTTGGATGTAATTGATATAATATGATTTTTGGATCTTTCAAAATCACTTTTTGGAGGAAATTCAATTACCAAAACCTTGTTAGGATGAGACATCACAACCCACATAAGAGATTTATTATGTGATGCCATGGAAACGCAAATGTATTTAGTGTTTTCCCCAATGAACTGTTGTGTAGCTTACATGCGCAAACCTGAGGGAAAATATTCCAATTTCAATATCAAATTGTTTATTCAGAGTAAGAAATGCCAAATCCACAACTGTGCATATTCACAGCACAGGGGTTCAGTGCAAACTACAGTAGCTTATAGTGCAATTAAATGTGTCTCCTTTATTCCTGTCGCTTGTTATTTACTTATATAATCAGAATGGTCCCATTTTAAAGGCCTTTTCAGTCAATCTTTTCAGAAAATGCGGAACATCCGCAAACCTTTCACACCAAGTCCGACACAAGTATTCACTGAAAATTAAAGCCTCGCACACAGTCATCGATTCATCCTTGTCATGGAGTCTTCAAACAGCAGCAGTAGCGACTGCTACAGGAGCTCACCGTCACAACTCACTTATACGTCAAACAGAGCGCTATGCTGTGGGATCAAATGAATCGGCCGTTCAATATCCATCTTGATAAGTGAGAATGGAATTATGACATTAACATCCATATCTATCGATCGCGAGAGCAAAAAAAACTAAACTGCACGACGAAATATTTATTCGCACCGATTATTCGCGTTTGGTCTGAAAAGGCCCTAACTCCCATGAATATTCTCTTTTGACAAGATAAAACATTTTTAATAACCAGAGGAAATTGTGTTTGGAGTTTTGCTTAAATTAAAAATGTTGGTGGACCACAGGAATCCTCAGGATGGACGCTGCATATAAGGGAAACTAAAAACTCTGTGTTATATCTTAAGTGTCTGTTAGATCTGGTGCTGTGTTGGAAGATTTGAATCATTAATGAAGCTACAGCTGCTGTGGATTCCTGTGCTCTCTTTAATTAGTTCTCAAACACTGCTCATATCACCACCCATTAGTCAATGGCTACCTTGATTACATTCAAATTAGTATTTTGATGGATATTTCAATATTCTACATAAGTAAAATGAATAGCAAAGTGAAAGAGAAAACTCTACATACATGGAAGGTGTTTTGTACTTCTGGAGAGCTGAAAAAACCACATCCCCCGTGGTCTCTCAATCCTGGTTGCTCCTGCAGCAAGCCGCGATGAAATTGTATTGTAATGATTTATTTATTATTATTTATAATGATAATGGTTTGTTTCAGCTTCAATCCTCGTTGTGCTGAACATCTTTAATGTCAACATTCATTGAAAGACGTACCAACAAGTACCAACTGCCTTCTGACTCTGGCAGGGAGGGGGGACCATGCCACCCCTGGCTACCCCTCCGGCCCCGCCCCTGGAAGGGGAGGCTATAGACTATAACTACATATTTCCTGGCACCTCCACCTAAATTTCCTAATGTTTTTTCCTAATGAGTGGAGGAAAAGCAAAACACAAGTAAGTGCAAGACATATTTTTTTATTTCCAAGTAACCTGAGCTGCTGTAGAGCAGGCTCGTGTCCCTGTGGAGAGCCAGCCGAAACGAGATAAGCTCTCCCTGTGTTGCCTCAGGAAATTAGAAACAATAAAAGCTCTCTCTGATCTCTCTGCATGGAACAGTATGCAACATGTGCATATTTGTTTTTCTAAAGGGCTCCTGCTTCTGACAGAAGTTACTGTATTATGCTGATTATAAAGTCTACCAATTCTACAATCCTGAAAACAAAATTGAAGACTATAGGATTTACCAAGATTAGGTCCTCTCAATCAGTCACACAAATGTATTTGCCATTTTTAAAAGGTAATTTGGTTGAAATAAATGAATGTGATCAAACTTATATACCAAACATTTCAGTGAAGAGCAAACTAAAATAGCACGACATGTCCAGGGATTAAACACCCTAGAGCAAATTAGTTAAGCTTTTTTTTTTTTTAAGTATAGGTAAAAGCAAGACTATGTAACTTCTGAAAGAAGAAATAACACATTCTTCCTCTTACAAATGAAAAATGTAATTCATAAGCAAACATGTCATTCTCTTATTCCCCTTACTTTAATCCCCTGAATATTAAGTAATGTAGCCATGTGTTTCTGAGAACATGGCTTATTATTATTATTCAGAATGACTTCATCAAACCACTTTTCTGTGTCAACCTCCCTCTAGCTGTAAACCATAAACAGCTGTTTATCTTCTACCACTTTCCAAGCCTCCCGTTCAGGGCCCAAACCCACAAACGCTGGCCTGTCACTGGAAAGTGTAGGACTGAGCTGTCCGGCTCCCATGATGTGCTGCTCATGCCAGTTGATTAAAACTGCAAACGAGTTAATTAAAACGTGCGAATGAATAGCATTTCGTGGCCTCAATATACATATTTTTTTCTGTCTGTGATCCTTCTGGGGCTCCGTACACTATACAGTGAATAGGGAGCGATTTCAGACACAGCCTCACAGATTTTGGGGCTACCATCTGGTCTGGTCCAGTAGCTGGTGGCTAATGTTAGCAAACTGTGTCACTGACATTATTGACTCAGTTTGCTAATGTTCTAACCTTTCTATATGTGTGTTAAGCTAACATGTCACATATTAACTTTCAAGGGTTTTATCACAAAAGTTAAACATTGTAGTAAGCACACCTGCTTATTCATCTGCGACGTGGTAAAAAAGTAGTGTGACAGTAGCACGAGCAAAAAAAGAGGAATAAATCAGCAAACTAGTTCAGTTACACAGAAATACCTACCTAAAGTTGAACTTATTAGCCACAAGTACCGAGTGGTTACCAGACCAAATAACTCTGTAGCAGCAAGTCATGAATATGTAACGTAATAGGTAAATACTTCAGATTTGCCATGTTTTCAGGGTCTTTAAAGGGAGACTATTTACTTTTGCTGAATAGCAACTACTGTGGCCACAAGTGACCAACAGGTTACAGGATAATGCTAAAACACACTGTAACAGTAGCACAAGTAGAAAAGAGTCACGAAATCAACACATTTAATGGGTAATGTCCATTATACAGCAATACTCTGTCTAATGTTAGCTAACATTAGCCACCATTAGCTACACCAGACCAAGTAAGGCTGAAGCAGCAAAACTCCTGAGCATACTGAAGAGAGCAAGGGTGTGTTTTATTGCTTATGAATTCAACTTTTCATTTGTAAGAGCAAGAATGTGCCCCTTTCTGTTCAGATCAGCTTAGTGGCCATTGTCTGTTTTCTGTCCTTTCAGACCAAAGTGGACGTACAGCAGGACGGTGCTGCCCCATCCTCTGCAGCTGAAGCCAGACCTGCATCTCAGAACCGCCCCGTCACTGGAGGCGAGACAACTGCCAGCCAAATCCAGGACTCACGGGCAGCTGTGGTTGGAACCGTTGGTCCGCCCGCTGAAGAAAAACAAGCCATTCAGGCTACTGGGAAAGACAGGCCGCTGAGCCAGGGCTCTGCGGCTGAAAAGAAGCCAGCTTTGAGGCCTGCTGCTGGAGAGGGAACCAATAGCAGGCCCGGTACTGGCAAGGGGAGACCAGTGAGCAATGTGGCAGAGAAAGTAGCCAGCCAAGGAGCACCATCATCCTCTAAGCAGAGACACAGAGATGCACGGCAAGACCAGTGAACTTCTTCATTTAATTCTTATACCTACAAAAATAAATGCCCATTAACTGTACCAGTTTGGACTTATTTTAGCATGGCTGATTGTACTGAAGTAGTTTCCAACTCATGAATCATGAAAAGTCAATGTATGGTCATCAGGGGGAAAATATAGAAAGCTTTTTTTTTTAAAACATATCTTTTTGTTATGGACGTTTGCCTCATAATGATTACTGACTGAAAGGGTTGTTTCTCTTTACCCCCAAACCTCTTTTACACTGCCTCCATCCACCCGTCTCCACCCGTCTCCTCTCTCTGTACTATTTTTCCATTTGTCCGTCCAGAATGTCTTCTTGTTCTATGAACCGACCAGAGTAACAATAAGAGCTCCAATAAACACTGCAAAAGAATAAGCTGTTGTTTTCTCCTTTGTGGAAACAGAAGTTGACCGTAGATGTCAGTCAGTAATTTGATTTGGCCCTCTCACATTTTGGGACACATGTAGCAACATTTTGATGGGCCGTTTTCAGAAAATCTGAATCTTTATACCGTCTGGCTGGAATAAAGGAGAACACATTGATGAAAAATGGGAAGTGTGGAAAATGAGATGGTGTACTTCTCCAGGAGCACACAGACTATAAAATTAACTTAAATTGTTTAAATGTGTAGTTTGCCATCATGGCTCCCATTTTATGTAAGTAATAAAATTGTAGTTTACAATCAAATTGGGAGGCATGAACAAAGAACACTGTAAGGCTCTGTGGTCATACTAACGTGTCTAATGCCGGGCTCACACTACAGGAGTTTGAACATCCGAACCGGTTTTGAAGTCGGGATGGATGAGGAGAAACGTCGCAGATGTTCCTCTCTCTAATCTCAAACATGCTCACACTAAAAGATTTAAAAATAATGGCGCATCACGCACACTGCAGGATATTAAGATTATCGTGGCCGAGGGAGCCGTGCACCACGTGATCTCACGGGGAAGCAGATGTAAACAAAATGGGGACTCGCGTGGTGCGACGACGCTAGAATGTCTACCGTTGCTTGGCAACACCGTCAGCTGCTCCGGGCTTGTCTCTCTCACCGGCTCTTGTGTGATGTCCGATATTATCGGGGCGGCCCCCGGTGAGTCTGCGAGCAGTTCGGGAGGCTTAAGACTGGATCTGTAAACCCCTCACGTTACCAGATAATCTGGGCCGAACATCGGTACCGACCACGCTCCCAGACCAGATTGTCGGGAGGGGTGAATCGGGGATAAATCGGCCTAAAACTCCTGTAGTCTGAGCCCGGTTTAACCTGTCTTCCAAACTTCCAAAAAATAAACCACGGCACAATCCCCTGCAACACAGAATGGCCCTGTCCCCATGACGCATGATGACTCAGGGTAATAAAACCACAATTCAGCAATTCAGTTGGTTACTCCCTCCTGTGCCTTTTTTGAAAAACAATGGACAATACAAATAATCAAACAGTCTGTCTGATACACAATGCATAATATATATATATGAATGAAACACATGGTGGTGCTTGGTTATAGCTGATATATTAACTGCAATCACTGCAAATTTCATGATGTTGAAGAGACAACAAGTTACCACAGAGCTTGGGCCAACATTTTCTTCATATTGACAGTAGCTTTACACAGTTTCAAGCACTGGATTGTGGCTTCATCAGTGAAGCTGTTTAACAAGGCACAGAAGTCACATGTTCAGCCTGCATACAGAGTCCAGCAGATCAAACAGAGATAAATTATTAATCTGGCAGGAAGACAAATCCCACTCCTATGCTTGGTGTGGAGGTGTACTCGACGTTGAGATCCTGATTTTCTTAATGATCACCCAATCCTTCTGCCCATCCGTGACTTGTATCCTCAGACAGGAAGAGGCAGCGCTATACTTTTTGTCCATCTCCTGCATCTCAAACCTCCCATTCTCGAACGTCCCCACCGACTGGAACTCTCTACAGCTCTTCCCCTCCTTCTTGGTGGTAAACACTTCACGGCCTATCTCCACCTGAGCTGACTCCAGGAGGTCTTTGCCCCCCGACCCTGTTTCTACAAATATCCCCGTCACTACTGTAGGATCTGTGAACACCACAGTCAGGTGATTTCCCTTTTCCGGGGAGCGTCCCCAGAAGAATCCCTCCCCGGCATCCCAGGCCAGTTTGGGGAAGTGTTTCTTGTAGGGGGACATATCAGAGTAAACCTCAGCTGACGGGTTGGTGTAGAGCCCCTCCTCAAAGTCCTTGTCCTTTAGCTTGTTGTATGTCCCTTGGAACGAGGAGAAAGTCCCCATGTGTTGGAACAGCGAGGGTTTGAAGAGGATTGGCTCTTTCTGAGTCAGCAGCTCTCGGAAGTGAGCCATCAACCAGTCGCAAGGCATTTCCTGGTAGAAGAGGAAGAGGAAGCGGGCCAGGAGAGGAAGATGGGCTGATTTGTAGAGTTTTCCGATGTAGCCGAGGGCCGAGAATTCCAGCATTGCCCAGGTGGGCTTCTTTGCCTCTTGCTCCTCAACACGCCTCTTGATGGTGGTAAGGAAGTTTTTTGCGGAGGAGATGTCGTCCTCCAGCTGGAGGTAGTATCGGCCAAGACCGGCACTGTAGTGGATCAGGAAGGAGTAATCCAGGTTCTGCTTGGAGCGGAACGACACCCTTTCTGGGACATCGTTGTAGTTCCTCTTTAGACCTGCAGGAGAACCAGAGAGACATTGTATCAGTGTTCCAGCGTCAACAAACCACTCATGACATGGACGTGAATGAATTTGCACACTAGTAGGACCACACGTGCACTGCACCTGTGACAGGAGGGTACCAATCCTGAGGAACATGGAGGACCACCAGGTGGCCTTGTTCCAGCTCCGAGGCAAATGCTGTTTTGATCTCCCTCACTGTAGCGACTCTCCAGCTGACATCGAAATCTGCCAGCAGCACTACCACCACCATGGAGGAGCGCTCTTCGGGAGATGACTGGGAGAAGAGGGACTGCAAGGTGGCGATTAGATAGCTGCCCTTCTTCCTCTTCACCGATGACAATCCAACTGACAAATACCCTGAAAGAGGTCAGGACAGAAAAGGGAAATGTGAGGGCTTTTTTATATCATTCAAAACCATCAATCATCTATTTTACCATTATAAAATGCACCAAATAAGATTTCTGAGTCGTTTGTTTGGAGGGATGCATTTAACGTAAGTCATTCAACCTCTACAGGAACAGGAGCTAGATGTCAAAGATTTTAAGTGAGAATAATTGGCACATGGTGAAATGTGCCAAAAGTTGGGCGAGCATTCCTATGGAAGCCCAGTACTATTGTTAAATCA
The DNA here is from genome assembly GCF_020085105.1 of Siniperca chuatsi. Lineage (NCBI taxonomy): Eukaryota > Metazoa > Chordata > Actinopteri > Centrarchiformes > Sinipercidae > Siniperca > Siniperca chuatsi. The sequence goes on from NC_058051.1 coordinate 2,163,325, forward strand.
TGCTTCGACCTATCACTGGGCATCTGTGCTGTCATAAATCTACTGCGCCTGTATTACCTCTCTGAAAACACCATCACGCGCTCCTTTTTGACAAAAAAGTAAAGATTAAAAAATTATCTTCAGGCAAGTCAGAATTGAGATTTTAAAGATTTTATTTGTCACATGCTCATAAAGTATGTGCAGTGAAATGCAGGGCAGCATACTCTTGAGGCTGAGCTAAAGGCTATTGTACAATAAAGATTAAGAATTACAATAAGATTAAAAATAGGAATTGGAAAAAAGAAATATAAAAAAAGGATAAAAATTCAAAAGGTGAAGAAATATAAATACATGTAATACACCGTATGTATTAAAATGCTCAATTGTACGTATTGACGCGGTGTGTAGGTGAGCGGTGCAACCTGGTGTAAAGAAACCGTACATGTGTCACAGTTGTAAGGAAAACTACACAACACGTGCAAGCACGCAAACGTAAAGGAAGGTGCACACAATTAGATTCTGCGATTTAGTTCAACACTTGTTAGCATGATTCAGCAGCTTGGAAATAACTGTTGCACAAAGTTAAATAACCATCACTTCAATTCAGCTTTCACCTTAATATAACAAAAAGGGGACAAAGTGTGTCACTCACTCTGTTGAGTGGATGGTGCTCCAGCAAGCAGCTGATAGGACACATTGAGAGGCAGGTGATCTCCCCGTTCGACCCAGGACGCCTTACTAACCAGCCTCTCTGCTTGCCAAGTTAACTCATTTGGAATCGGTTCGTGTGACCTTCTCAGGCCCTGCAAAACAAACGTTGCGTTGTCAAGATTTATGACACACTTTGCAAAGCGAGAGCAAGTACAGCTCAAGTGATGCTTTCTTGTAAAAGCCTCACATTCAAGTTTGTTTGAATTGGAAGTTTCCTGTAAGCAATGAAGATATAAGTTGTTGCATCTAATGGGCTGAAATGCGACCCAGTCTGTGTTTGCGGGTTTGCTTGGCTGAGTGTACACTCACAGAGATGAGAACGTCCGAATGGCTGATGAAGTACAATCCCCCGATGAGAAGCAGCACTGCCAGAACAACATTCTTCTTCTTTGAATGACGTCGCATTTCCTATCTCACACAGACACACACACATACATGGGTGTAACTCATTCAGCACAACAGTGAATAATTCAGGAAACAGTTAATGAATGTTTCTGGAGTTGTGTTGAGGAGCCTAAACAAGCAGCTCTCTGTGCTACTTAAGAGGCTAATGTATACATTTAACTGTTCATACTTACAGTATGTGTCAGATACTGTGGACAGTAAGGTCTAGTTAAGGACATGTCACTGTAGCTCCAAAGTCCTCTTCTGTATGTTATCACTTGACCAAATCAATAGAAATCAGTAATCAGACTCTGGCTGATGTCACATCCTGGCTCTCCCAGTGACAGCAAACCAAACAGATGCTTTTAACCTGCTCAATTCATCAAATTACCCCACAACTCAATCGTAACGATGTGATAAAAGTCTTCTTTTAGTCTAATATCATTAGTATTAGACAATCCTGATGTAATTAATTAGCGGACAACGATTTTGAGAAATACTTTTATCTGGCTGAGACTTGTAGTAAATTAATCATGCCCTTCTCATTTGTCTGTTGTCCTGATTCAGTGGTGGGGCCATCAGAGTTCAGAGGGCCGCTGCTCCACTTGTTTCAACATGCCTGGCTCCCAATCTCACATCCTATTGAAATGGTATCATCTGATATCAAGATTATAAAAGTGCATTTACTATCGGGGCGCCATAAAACTACAACAACCTCCCAGCAAACAACTGCAAGAGTTTTTAAAAGAAATGGCTACTTACACGAACTTAGACTGTTGATTCTTGCTTACACTTTATACTGTTTTATTCCTTATTTCTCATTTTGGTACGATTTGTTTGTTGTTGTTTACAGGTTTATTTAATAGCATAACATTACTCATCTAAACACATAACTGGCTAACTGAGAAATGACCCTGATCAAATGAAGTTCACAATCTAAATTAGTATGTTGACTACAGCCATTAGACAGGGCAGGCCTCCCAGGTCCCATGGCTATTGGACACTTTGTCTTTTCTTTCTTCTTGTCTAGCTGCACTGGGCCCATGGCTCTGTTGCCAAAATAATCTTTATCATACAACAGTCCGGTAGGGAGTTTACAGTGACTGAGAAAAGGGTCTGAACACAGAATGACCTCGGATTTATATTTAGCTGAGACATGCTGCTCCCCTCTGCTCTGTTCACACGCACTGCAAGAAAGGATTTCATTCTAGTCCAGGAATCAGATCCAGTTTCAGGTCTGCTCAAACTATCCCCGATGAACAGGACGCACAATACGATGTTCACTGAACCTCCACTGCTGACTAATTACAGACCAGGCCGCCTCATGGCGCGTCCCCTACTGAAAAAACTCCACAATAAAATGTGTCTGACCCCACAGTAACGTTTTAGAGACTGCAATAAAAGTAACGCTAACTTTACGCACGACGCCGCCAGAGGCTGTTGGAGAAGGAGCGGAATAATTACAGGCAACGATCCGACAGCTGGAGCCCGGTGCGACTGTCAACGTGCGTCGTTTCAGCTGCGAACCCGGTTACGTTAAACCGCTTAATTATAGCTGTATTTAAATAAAAAAAAAAGGTAACGTTACGCCCCTCCCCGAAAAAAAGTGCATAAAGTTAGCCAAATGCGTCGTACACAGCTAATACGGAGACCGCACGCAGGAGAGCAGCTGTTGCGGGTCAGATGTCGCCGTTAGTGTCCTACCTCAGCCCGGCGGCTCCGCTCCGCGGGTCGCGCTCCTCTTGTACTTATAAGGCACGGAAAGTCACGGGAGGCACCGGCGGAGAGGACAAACACACTTCCCCGTTAACAGTAACGGCCAGTGTTGCCACATCCTCTTCGCTTTCAGCCAGCTGGTCCTTCCACAACGCTGCGCGCTGCATGGGCGTGAATACGAGCCACCATGTGAACCGAGTGTGTCGTCACTGTTAAACGATATCCAAAAGCCTGCGTATACGGATCACCGGAGTCCTACTGACATCCACTGCCTAATTAAAACAGATACAGACTCATGACAGTGCAGGAGGCATCCAAGCGTTTTATTTTGTTTCAAGTCTGTTCACGTGTTTGCATTTACCATGATAGCCTCCAACGTGCACACAAATCAGTAAAATTGAATCCACACTCAAGGGTGAGGCTGGGCATCTGGGAGCCTCGGACAACAGCTCAGTGGCGCACACACAGAAATAAAAACAAGATTCACGATGCCTTTCAGTTTCAGGGCCCCGGTCCAGCTCTGCATCCTATGAATGAGCGAGGCGGTTACTTCGCTCAGGGCATGTGTTTGTCTGTAAACTTCAGTCCCAGGGGGGAAAACAACCACTGCTTTGGTGGTGCAGTGAAACTGGTCCTCCATAGTGCCCCCATCAGGCCAACCCTTTTCCCAACCTGAACTATTCGTTAATCTTCTTATTATGGCTCGACTGTGGAAAAACAGCAAGCTGAGGAGATGAATGGCCCTCAGCTGAGATTTACTTCTCTACTGAATAATGCGGCCGTGTTTATTGACGTTTCCACTCCTGTAAAGACTCCACTCCAACATCAATTATTTCAGCTGATACAACTTAAAATGTGGAAGATGAAAAGAGACGTGCGAGCAGTTTCTCCCACTCATTTAGATGTGTATGATCTGGATGTTTCCTGTTGTTGGGGCTGACTGATTCAGAGTGAAAGCACTTTGCACAGTGAGGTGCTTTTTCCGGCAAGGGGAAATTTTACAGTTATGTATAGGGAGTGAGTGTGTTCAGTGAGCGTCTTTGTAAGCAAGTACAAAGATGTGTGTGTGTGTAATGCATACTTAATTTCTCCCTGAGGACAGTGTGTGCAGTACAGTGGTAATGATGGAGAGAAACCCCTTCAGAGCTTTGTCATCTCTTGGCTGCTGCTTCAGAGTCACTTTTACTTCCTCCTCTTCTCCGTCTTTTCTCAACGACTCTCTCCCGCTCAGCCCGTCAGCTGTGGCCTCCTCTCCCTCTTTTAACTGCTCCTCTTCCCCGCCCTCCTCCTCCTCCTCCTCCTCCTCCACCACCACCACCTCACCGTCACCCATGGCTTCCTTTGCTACTACTCTCTGATTTGCCTCTCCAGTGTACAGGAGCTCCCCCAGTATGAGCGTGCTGTGGGCTGTGTTGCCAGAGTGTGCGTGCTGGGTGTGTGTGTACAGGTAGACCCTCCAAGGGAGTGTGTGCGGCGGCGTGAAGGCCAGCGTCTGGATATTGACCAGCTGCATCGCAGCCTGAAGACTTTGTGGCGAACAGCGAGGTATCGCAGGACATTGGACGTGTTCTTCCAAGCACGCATAATCCTCCTCCTCTTCCGTTTTCTCAGCACCTAGCCGCAACAAAACAAGGAGCAAAGTCCGAGAAACTGATGTCAGACAGACGAAATGAAGTAGAAGTATTAAGTGGCATGAACAGAAAATACTCAAATAACATACAGGTACCTCAAAGTTGTTCTTAAGTACAGTACTTGAGTAAATGTACTTAAATACATTCCTCCATTTCAGACTGGATTTACAGTATTTACGGCAGACCTGTTTGCTCCCGTCAACCGCAATTCCTGTCCCATCGAGAGGAAGCGTTTGGCATGGAAGAATCTCCTTTCATTTAATTACCTTGCTCGGCCTTTCTCTGCAGCCACAGGCGCTCAAACTCCTCTGGGCTGAGAGCCGGGGAGAGGGACAAGCTGAGGGGGACTGCGCCGCCGGAAGCCCAGACATCAGAGGAGGAGTCTGTACACCGATTGGCACTGTCTGAGTCTGGAGAGGACGTGGGAGGACAGAGAGAGAAAGAAGGGGAGGGAGGAAAGTGAAGGAGGAGAAAGAAGAGAGAGGGTAAGGATGCAGCAACAGGGACCCGAATGGTAGACAGAGGGAGGGAGGATAAGGTTGAAGTGGAAGGGAGATAGGGAGTTAGGATGAGTGCCAGAAGCAGAGATTTGTGATTAAAAATGGCACTGCATTCCCAGAAATGGACTCTAACCTTGGGGGGGGTACTTTCTCAGAATATCTCAAAATAACACAATTTAGTATGTAAGCTGGATCCATGGGGACCCATTTAAAGTGGCAGGAAGATATTTGTGACCCTGAGCATCACAGGAGAGCGCTCCCAGGCCGGACAGAGTCAGCTAATAGGACCGCTAACTAGTTAAGCAGCAGTTAGCGGTTACTTTAGCAACAAGTAGAGCGATCTGTCCATCAGGAAACTCTGTAAATCACTGAGAGTTGAGGCAGAGCAGCCGGAGGACATCAGAGGGAAAACCAGAAAATGTTTTCTCTATAAATTACGATCTCTGTGATGTTGCAAATGGAGCTGCTTGTTTAGCCACTCTACCAAAAGCTCTGATTGACGGAGTGCTTCTGAGATGGTTGTTCTTCCGGCAGGTTCCCCCATTTCTGCAGAGGACTTTTGAAGCTCTGTTACAGTGGCCACTGAGTTCTTGGTAGGTTACTGAGCTTGGCCAGACAGCCAGCTCTAGGAAGAGTCCAGCGATGGAGCTCACTGTGCTCCTGACTGAACACATTTTAATAATGGTTTTTATACCCTTTCCCAAATCTATACCATGACACAATGTGATCACAGAGGTTCTTTGGTTTCTGGTCTGACATGCACCGTGAATTTTGGTAACTGACGTACACAGGTCTGGGTTAGGGTCCAATCAACTGAATTTGCCACTGCAGAACCAATCAAGTTCTAGAGATATCTCGAGGACCATCAAAGCAAACCGGATGCACCTGAGTTCAATATGAAGTGCCAAAGCAAAGGCTCTGAATACTTATTGTATGTAAATGAGAGATTTCAGTTTTTGATTTTCAATACATTTTCAAAAAATTCTAAAAACATGTTTTTGCTTTGTCATTATGGGTCATTGTGTGTAGAACAATGCCAGAAAAGTCAAATTAAACCATTTTACATTACATTTATAACACAATAAACTGAGCAAAAGGTGAACTTTCTGAAGGCATTGTACTGTATGTCTGGCAAAGGGGCAGTTTCTACTGCATATCATCATTCAAAATACTCAACAGCTACAATTATGGTAACACCACTATACTTTTTGGCTCGAGCACAAGGCTTTATTAGTTCTGTAGCTGCAACTCCTTTAATGCCGGTCAGATACGCATCATTACTGACATTCCATTAGGTGGGGACGTTTTATTCCAGCAGAGAAAGTGCAGGCCAAAAAGTTAAGAAAACCAGAAACACCAGCAGCTTGCTAAGGAGCCAGTGAATCAGTGGAATTCAATGTTAAACAACCTTAATAGTTTCCTGCGGATATATTAGCCTTGTTCTGTTCTGCGAGGCGAGTAAAACCAGACTGCATGGCACCATAATCAACACTGAGAAATGTGAGAAGCTGAGATTCAAACAACTGTTCAAACACCAAGACCAGAAGCAGACTGTGTGTTTCAGACTTGGGCGTTCAGTAAGTCTAAAAATCATGCAACTACACTACACTACACACTATATAAGCAACATTATAGGTCGCTTGTGACATTTATACACTTAGTGGCCACTTGATTAGCTACACCTGTACAATCTTTTCAGTATAACAGCTCTGCCATAAATTCTACATTTATAAAGTTTATAATGTTCCGTTTATGTTGACATCGTCAGAAATGTGTAAATTAAATTGTTTGTTAATTTCTGAGAATATTTTGTCCTTCCCATTTACATACATAAGGAGGGCAGAATATTAGAAATACCTCTTAACATAATGCAGTAAAACACAACCACTAACTATGAGCTCAATGTTAAAACACACAATTGAATTAACACCAACATTAGCATCATAAACGTAAACTTTAGGGCAGAACAGTTGTATTGGATTGCATCAGACTGTGCAGGTGTACCTAATAAAGTGGCCACCGAGTGTATGTGATATATTGTTCATAACCAAGCATTATGTTCAGAAAACCAACCATCACATACCCAAAGGACGCCCAAAACACAGAAAGGAGAGGCTAAAACCATTCATTTTACTATATATTCAGTTCAACTCAGAACCCACCTCACTGCTGGAACGAGCAGGCCTAACTCGCTCATTTAACCAAACAACCAGCAATGCAATATGAACAAATTATATATATATATATATATATATATATATATATATATATATATATATATATATATGGCTGTAGCTGTGATGAGTCTACGGCTACAGCTATGTTCATTGCTGTTGCTGTGATTATGGCTGTGGTTGAAGCTATTGCTGTGGCTGTTATGATTAGCAAATCTGACACAGGGCTTTAATGTGTAACACTAAGTACATGCAGGTGTGAAGTGACATGGTTGTGTTGGCTGAGGGTTGTGGAGAAGCTATTCCACAGACATAGCCATGGCAATAGCTACATCCACAGCGATAGTCATGGCCACAGCAAAGGTCGGCCCACGCCAGCGGCTATGTCTACAGCTGGAGCTCGGCTTTCCTCGGATCAAAGGATCCCGTGGCTCTCGGACAGACCGGTGAAGGCACAGCTCTGGGTCCTGAAGGCAAGCTTCTCGTGGTCTTTGAATTTGTCCCTTATTAATGAAAGAATATTGTCAAGAATGTCGCTGTGCAGTCTTTGGTAGTTTGAGTTTGAGTGTCCCCTTCGCCCTGCTTATGTTTGGTTTCCCCCACTGTTGCATCATAGATGGAAACCCCCCCCCCTCTCGATATTTTGACAAAACTCACAAAAAGAGAGAAAAGCAGCGTCACTTTGTCCAATTCTACTAGGAACGGAAAGTAAGAAGAAGAAAAGAAAAACATGGAACCAAGTCTGGAAGATGGCGACTATATGGTCTCTCTGTTCTGCAGCCAAGTTCAGTTTTCTATCACAGCACAGAGCTCAGTCAAGACTAGAGTTACAACATGTAGAATACTAGTCAAATAATATTAAAACAAGCTCACTAAAGTTTATAACAGATCTTTTGACAGCAGCCATGTAGGAAATCGGGCTGCTGAACTGCTCAAACTGCAAAATTTCTGACTTGCCAGAAATCCAACAAACCATCGGAGAGCTACATCGTTGATCGCTCAGGCAATTAATCAGGCATCACGACCTCCCTCAAACTGCGCGACAACCAATCTAAAATTCTAAAATTAGTCAGAGACGACCAATTTGGGCCCCAAAACAGGGGCCCCCAGAGGATGAATCCTAATGACTTTGGTGATCCCTTGACTTTTCCTCTAGCGCCACCAGCAGGTTGACATTTTTGGCTTTTGGTGCAAATATCTCGACAACTATTGGCTGGGACTGCCATGAAATTTGCTAACTAACATGCTAACTATGATGGTGAACATGATACCTGCTAAACATCAGCGTGTTGGCATTGTCATGATGACAATGTTAGCATAACAACATTAGCATTTAGCTTACAGTACAGCTTTACAGAGCCGCTAGCACGACTGTAGACTATAGACTTAAATTGAGTGTTGCCCTGAGATCCAGTGGTAAGTTCATGTCTTGCAACTGCCTTACTAAGACAAGTCAGGTTTCTTAAACCCCTCCGAGCTCCACGTCCCCTTCTCTGTAGAGAAAACTGTCCCAGCAATACAATTTTGCCTTTTCCTCAGATGTAATGAGTCATGGATCGCACTCATAGTTGCCCGTCTAAATATATCTCACATATCGCTGCCCCACTTCAGTGAGATGATCTTAAAGGAAACTGCGTGGCTAATACATCCGATACAACATCCACTGATTGTCGGCCATATTCACTACTAGCTAGTTAGCGAGGAAAAGACAGCAAGCTAACTACAACTGCGTCACCTGTGATAACACTGTAACTCCACCGAGATGCTAGAAAGACTGGACGTTGTAGTCCGGAGAAAGTCTCATGATAATATGATAAATGAAGTTTAACGAGAACGTTGCAAAAACATTAGAAATATTTTCTCTTCATTCTAAGAAAAACTGTATAACACCTTCACTAAAGGCCACTGTATACTTACCTGCATGAACCGTGTCAACTTTGCTACAGTTCAGTGTGTCTGAGAGGTCAGTGTTAGGCTTGGGGTCAAAGGTCACATGTTCAGGGCTTCCTCTGCTGGCAGACTCTGTCTCTACGGTGCCCTGCCTCAGAGGCTCCAGAGTGTTAAAGCTGCATGCCCAGTGGCTGATGGGCTCCGCGGGGCGGCCAATCAGAACACCCAGGGACGGGTCTGACCGCCGACCCTGGAGGACCTTTCGTGTCTCTTCTATCCCACAATGCAACAGGCGGTAGTAGAGAAGCGACTGGTCACGCACACACATGTCTGTCTCCTCCTCTGGAAAACACAAGAGTGTTAACAATGTCATCTCTTTCTCTCTCTTTAACACACACACACACGCACACGCACACACCTATGCAGTAGTGCAGCAGTCTTCCAAGCATGTCTTGTGTCTCAGCGGGCCGGCACAAAAACAGCCTCATGGCGGTCGTCAGCAGCTCCATCTTGACTCCCAGAGAGGCCTCGCTCCTCACTCCATCAATGAACACCTCCAGCGTGTAGGGGGCACTGGAGACTTGCTCCCCATACACGCCTAGCAGCCACAGCAAGGCCTGCCTGCCCTAATGGAGGATGAAGAGAATAAGAAGAGGATTAAGACTAAATTTAAAGGACCTCGACACCCACTGAGATCTTTTGAGTTACTCTGGCTGATCAGATTTCTGCTCAGTTTTAAAGGTACCCTGTGGACCACTAGTAGTGGTGTGGTGACGCAGGTGACGTGATGCACATGCTGATGTTTTCACGCTGTTATTTTGATCAGCATTGAAAGAAGACTGCTAGCAAGAAAACACGGATGTAAACAGGTTCCAAAAAATCGTCTTTTCAAATGTTTTCTGACAACATGTGTATTAGGCCTCATGGATACACACAATGCGTTTTGGTGAGAAACGCTGAATGTAAACATAACTTTGTGAGTTTACAAAAAACTCCACAGGACGGTCAGGCAGAGCTATGCTGGGAGATACATCAGGTCACCAAACTTCATGTGCTAATGAGGGCAGAAACACGGTGACCAGTGTGAGTGTGAGGCACCAGCTACCAATCATTTTCACAAGCAACAAATGCCTCGTGACGAGTAACCAGGACGTGTTGTCCGACCATATCTAAAGGAGAAGCTGTTCGTTGTTCCACACACACTTTCAGAGAGTCTTTCCCCGAAGGCACGGCACTCGATTGTGCATACAAAAAGTGACTGAAGTAGTTGTATGAAGAATGTAAAAAGTGATGAAGAATGTACAAAGAGAGCTTGAGGGAGAAGTTCAAACTTTTTTTCATTGTGAAATGATGTTCATAATTAATTTCAAAGCCTGCAACTAATTGCAACAAGAAATTCAAGTTTGTGAATGTGTAGATAATATTTGTAGTAAAATCCACAGTGAAGTTAAAGAAAGACTTTTGTGAACATCCGCGGGCAGCTCCAAAGCAGAGTCACTTAACTTTTACAGCCAAAAGCAGGGCCAAAATTCATACTTGTAACTGTGTGCATTTGTAACTTCAGTGTCAAACACAGTGTGGGAAATTTGAGTGCTGTTTTTTTTTTTTTTTTTGCTATGAATGTTCACAAACGTCTTTGTGTAACTTCACCGTTGATATAATCGGTGCACAAATTTTATTTAGACTTTCTCAGATTTTTTTTCTATAACTAAATCTTTTCCACAAATTCACAAACTTGATTTTCTTGTGCAGTTATAAATTAAATTCTGAATAAAATCTTATTGACGCTTATTAGAGCCCACAGCGGGGGGCTTCAGATGCTGCTCCACGAGCCGACGAACACTTTGTTTGAAGCATACTGACACCTTAAGTTGTACACTAACAGGTCAGGGAGTTGTTAGTCCACACAGTCCTGAGAAGACCTGTATAATCAGGTCAAATAAGTGGGTGTACCATGAGTGTGTACGGCCTTTAAGGCATACTTACACCAGCGTGATGACGTAATATCTTACTTAATGGAGTATTTTTCTATTCAGATATTGCTACTTTTACTTAAGTAAAGGATGTGAATGCTTCTTCCACCACTGCAGACTGAGGCAGACAAACAATAGCGAAAGAGAAGCAACAAAGCGGTAGAGGCTGTTCATTTGCGCGCACACACACACACACACACACACACACATAACTACATTATAACCGGATTAAGGCCATGCCTGGATGTAAACATCTTAATTGAGTTTTCTTTGTGCAATTAATGTCAAAATCAGAGTAAGCATATTTCATCCGCCGCAGCCGGTTGGATTGACAGACATACATTACTTGTACCGTCAAACCTCTGTCTGGTTTCTCAGAGTTTTGCTTATGAAAATGTGTCATCAAGCTGCAATCAAACACATGCAAAGTGGTGTTTCCATATGCAAACAGAGACATGTCTAGTGGTGGTGGTTTTTAGTTCACAGGAAATCAGCTTAACACAACACTACTTTATCAACATAAAAGATGAAGTCTCTCTATATTTATTTTTTCTTCTTTCTACTTCCTTTTTAGCTCCATGTAGGCTGCCAAACATGCTTGTAGACATGAAATTTATTAACCACATGAATCAGACACTGGTTTACTGAGGACCATATACACTATGTCAATACTACAATGCATATAGTCTTTGGTGAGTTACCAAACAGGAATACCGGGCCCAGGGTCCAAAGGAACAGTGGTGCAAAGTAAGTACATTTACTCAGGTACTGTACTTAAGAACATCAGGTACTTTGTGAGGTACTTCTACTCCACTACATTTCAGAGGCAAATATTGTACTTTTTAGTCCACTGCATTTATTTGATACCTTTACTTTAAGTTACTTTGTAATCAAAATCAGCCCCACCTTTACCAGCTGCACCATTAAAGTGATGAACACATTAATGCATCACTAATTATAATCCAATAATATATTATACATTCATCTGAAATAATGAGTACTTTTACTTTTGGTACTTTAAGTAAATTTTGATGATACTATTTGTAATTTGATAATGATAATACTTGTAATATTTTACCTCAATTTAAGCTAGAGTATTTCTACATTGTGGTATTGCTACTTTTACTTAAGTAAAAGATCTGAGTACTTTTTTTTTGCAAGAGACTTTTATGCACCTGTTTTATGGGCCTATTCTCTCACAATCCGTCACAATCATTTATATACAGTAATCAGGTTATATTGTGCAACATACTGCGTAAGAAATGCTGACAGGAACATGTCAACATCCTTTAAAACAAAGAGAATGAGCAAAAAAAAAAGAGAGAGAGGAGAGAAATTAAAGAAAAGGGTGAAACTCAGTAGTAACATGCATTTCCTTGCAAACTTGCAATTATCACATTGCTAAAGCCCAATCTAAAACGTATATCTGATACAGAGCAGGAGCTGTGGCGTTAGCAGGAAGTCAGTTTATTTCGCAAGGTCGTTTCAGCAGGGTTGGTGCCTGATGACGCAGGCGTTTTAACCCACAGCTGTCCTGTTAAAACACAGCCCGCTCGAACCTCTGGAGGAAAGCTACTCGGTACATTTACCCAAGTACTGTACTGGAGTATTTCCATTTTATGCTACTTTATACTTCACTACGTTTCATTTCAGTGGCAATTATTGTACTTTTTACTACATTTATTTGACAGCTATAGTTACTAGTTACTTTCCTGATTAAGATTTTACACATAACTTAATAAAATATGATGCACTGTTATAGATTAAACTACCCAACAGTTCAATTTAGTTCAGTCTTCAATCAAAGTTAGGAAAAAACATGCTTAAGTATTATTTATTAGGTTGTGTCAGAATTCACTCCTTATTTACTATTTAGTGCACTATATTTACGGTCAGCCATTTATTTCGAGTGTCCAAATTCTGAAGGTGAAATTCATGCACTATATCGTGCCCTCGAAAATACCTACAATGGAATATAAAAAGCAATGTTCATGGCATGTACACCACTTTCTACTAACAATCCCACAATGTGTTGCACAGCATTTTATAGATGCAAAACGTATAATGGAGCGACAGCACACCTGTCAGTGATGACGCAAAAGACGATGATTAATGAGTGTCTGAAATTTAAATTTACGGCTCACTAAAACTACCGAGGACCACATTCACTGCAGCTTTTGCACCTGTTTTCCGTGTTGGCTCAGTCACAGTTTGCATGTTATTTGTGTGTGTTCGAAATGATGTTTGTTTGCATCTGTATCTTGTTGTTGAATGTTTAATTTGTGCATTGACATGGTTAGTAGACCTGAGAGGAACTCACTGTCCTTCACACTTGGCATACTTTGCGTTAGGAGACTCTGGGTGTCTGGAAGTACTGATAAGGATGTCGACCTTGTTGATGTTCCAGAGTAACACACACGCCTGTCTGGCGCCATGATGATATGAGACATACTGTTTAAAGCTGAGCGAATGTAATGTTACTTTAAGTTTTTGGTATATCTGTGTCCATGCTTACATGCTGTATCAAGATTAAACATTACAGACGCTGATCAGGGCCTGTAACCTTTAATATGTATAATAAAATAACAGAACCATCCTACATAATGAGAACTTTAACTTTTGATTTAGAATATTTTGCTGATAATACTTATGTACCAAGTAACATTTCGATGGAAGGAGGTTTACTAGTTTATTGTAAATGGAGTATTTTTACATTGTGGTACTACTACTTTCACTTAAGGCTGTGTATGTTGGTGTGGCAGCAGTGTCAGCAAGGGTCAGACCTGGCTATCCTGCAGAGTCTCCTCGCAGCCCTCGAGAGCCAAACATACAGTGTCGCTACACTGAGGACACACCCAGACCAGGTCACGCATAGTCTGCACCACCGCTGAGGAGTGGGGGTGAGGAAGAGAGAGAGAGTTGTTGTGGAGAAAGACTACATGGAAAAACAGATTCTGGCAACTGTGACATAATAAAAATGGCTCTTTTGTCTGAAGGTCACTTAAACAAATGCAGCTGCATACTGACAGACTACAGTATGAACACTACGTGTGTGTGTGTGGGGGGGTTTACCAGAAGTGATGTGCTCCTGTTTGAGCCCGAGCAGTCCAGTAAGGATCTCCAGACATCTGTCGCTGTAGCTCCGTCCAATACGACCTGTACACATTCAGCACAGGAAAACACAGGATGTGACTGAGTGTACGCCCACACCACTGGGTGATGAGATTGAATTTCTTCAGCACTCTAAACGTGACATATATAATATACATAAAAGACTTGTAGTTAGTATAAAAGAGAATGTGTAATAATAGTCTGTGTGTGTGTGTGTGTTTACCTATAGCTGAGATTGCAGCCTGGGCAGTGTCAGTGTTGACATCAGTGCAGTATCCTTTCAGCTCATCCAGTAACATGGCTACGTTCTCATCATTCACCAGCTCCACTAGCACCTGCAAACACAACAGTACTAGTTTTACTATTATTAACGTATTGGACTGCTACTGCTAATACTGGGTAGTAACTGTGGATATCGTTGCATGTTAAAGGGTCACTCCAGTGATTTAGTATTGTACTTCCATAAAGTTGGGGGACTCACAAGCGATAAAATGCAGAGATATCCTGACTTTTAGTCTGTAGATTATGGAGTCTTTAGTCTCCATAATCACTCGCCTTTCACACACGTTTCAAGTTCTTTAACCAGCATTGTGGTAGTCAATGAATCAGCTAATGTCCTCATTTTGTTAGCATATTAACTGAGATGCCTGCGGTAGAAGGAAGGGGTGAGCCAGAGTTTACTTGAGCAAGCATGTAGGAAATATGTGTAGAAGAGGGCGACGGTACAGTCTTTGACCTCATGTTAGACTCAGCAATGTTGCCTTGTTTTTTTTGTTTGTTAAAAGTGTGGATGGATGCAAAAGTATCTGCAACTGTGACACTGTGATTCCACATGTGAGTCAAGAAGCATAGCCCCGTAAAGGTGGCAGAGTGTAAATGACGTTAAAGAGAACAGGCCACCACACAGTCAAAGACTCAGTATCCTCCGCTAGCTGACACCAGCTGCCAGCTGACTCACCGATCCATGTGCAGCAATCCGTGAGTAAATCAAAAGTCCATCGAGTCTGTGAGTAAATTAATTCATTAAATGAATGAGATGAACTGTGGGATATAGATGTGTTTGGGTGCTTGTCAGACAAAATGGAAAGGGAAATGGAGCAGAGAGAAACGGCTTGTCAACACGCAAGATAAAGATTTGAATCAAAGTGCTGATGTAAACAAAAAAAAGGGAACGCCGATTATCTGTTAGCCGTGATGCTAATGGAATTAAAGTGGAGCGATGGCTGAAGAGCTGAGATGGAAAATAAGATAAAAACAAGTCAGAGAAACTGGAGCCTGTGTGCGTCTGCTTTCTACGCTGCCAAACCGGAAGACCCCTTGTTTTTAAGTCTCGAGCCCAAGCCGAGATAACCCTGATGACATCATCTATATCATCATGACATCGTGTATATTCTTTCTGTGCTGAAACACCAGCAATGACGGAATTTGAATGGAAAAAATCAATCTAGCTTCTCTCTGTTTAAAGCTTTTTTTTTGTAGCTTTTAAAATGGAAGTATGCGGTTCAACACAGTCTGGTAAAGAGGGAAGTTCAGATTCAGTTGGACAATATAACTTTATTTACAAAAATAGCAGATTGCAGCATAGCTGCAGTGAGAGTAGAAAACGCACAACACAATCTGGAAGAAAACATGAAAGAGGTCACTATAAAGGCCTATTTGACTGAAGAAATGCAACACTGAGTCAAACAGGCATCACCTGCATCTTCCTTTGCTTGATGTAGGCTGGCTCAGCATAGCCACAGAAGAAACGTTTGTAGTGCGCCCCCATCAGGCCAGGGAGAGAACGCAGCAGCAACTAGAAGAAGACACAATTTCATTTCTCAAAATGTATCCACACATCCATCAGACAAGAGATTTTCACTGACAAAGAAACAAATCAACAAATTAAAAATAGCAGAAAACAATATACTTACAACAACACACACAAATGCTATGATTAGGCTTTCTCGTGCAAACAATGTTGTCCAGTAAGACAAACAACATATGTTTAGAATTTGCATTGGGTCTTATTCAACATTTCTTCAGAGTTGTCATATACCTCCTACACACACTGCATCCACATGCAACACCAACAACAAATAAAAATCACTTTTTTTTTATGTTTCTAAATACATTTTCACTGTGGTTTACAAAAAAATGACTAGAAGAGAGTCATGAGATACAGCAACAATGTTAATAAATAATTATAAGTGACACAGTAATACACTATGCAGTAACTGTTTCCGGCTACAAGGATACAGTGGAGGGAATCAATAGTAGAAACACATGTTAGGCTTAAATGCTCTGAGCCCTCCAGACTGACATCTGAGCTATCGAGGCTAATATGGAGTTAGTTGCTGGAAGAGTCTTCCAGAGAATCTACAAACTTTTATTTTTTAAAGAAGCCTCAAACTATTTTATGTTGCCTTTCAATAATGAGTATATATATATATATATATATATACACACACAGTGGTGTGAAAAAGTGTTTGTCCCCTTCCTGATTTCTTATTTTTTTGCATGTTTGTCACACTTAAATGTTTCAGTTCATGTTATTAAGGGAAAACAAAATCCAAACCTACATGGCCCTGTGTGAAATAGTGATTGCCCCCTGAACCTAATAACTGGTTGGGCCACTCTTAGCAGCAACAACTGCAATCAAGCGTTTGCGATAACTTGCAGTGAGTCTTTTTAACTGATGACAACTTTTAGGAGATATGGCCCAGTTAATCAGTTGTAGATAAAACACTTTCTGGCAGATCTCTCACCTACTGTAACACACATACTTTCACATCCTCTACCTCCAAGCTTGAATTATTCACACTGACCTGTATGTGGCAGAGGGCAGTGAACCGTATCTCTCTGGACACGCTCCCGCAGGCGGCCAGCAGGGGTCCACGTACTCGCTCCAGGGCCACCAGACTGACAGCAGGCAGGCCGGAGCAGAGGCTGAGGAAGAGGCTGAGGGTAGCGGCCATGACTGGGGGGTGGGGGCTGACCAGGGAGGAATCCAGCAGGGACAGGATGTCAAAGAGCTCGTCCTCTGACTGAGGCCGGTAGCGCTGGAGGATCCTCAGCACCTCACACTGACCCCAAACATCAGACTCCTTCAACCTGGGAGGACAGACACACACAGACTTGGAGGGTTCAACCTCACAACATGAGCAAAATGCTGACCCCCAGTGCCTGCTCACTCTGTCAGTGGGAATATGAGCTAAAAGTATAAATAGTAAACTGTCAAACTTTTGATTTTGAACAGACGCTGATAGGATGGCCTGTGCTAAACGTCAAAAACTTCGGCTCGTTCGGTTGGATATTAAATCATTATGTTATGAAAACCTATGACGTTGCACTCGGCCTCCTCTTGCACATTTCTGTCTGACAAATTGCTCGCTGAGGCAACTTATGCTTCAACATCTGGTATTAAAGGCTGAGTCTGGTAATATTCTATATTTTTCTGACTGTCAACAAATCCCATTGAAAGACCAAAACCAACAATGAATTTATCTACTAACAAGTGTAGAGTGTGTATCACAGCTTGATGAGCTCCACTGTTGTCCAGAAACTATTAAAAACACATCAGTGAGCCGCACTGTTGCACTGGGTGACATGTTCCTTCATCACTATGAACACACACACTGTAGTTTATTCTGACTCAGTCCCACACACACTTAATACTCCAAACACTCACTACAGCACCACATGTGGATTAATCCTCACTATTAACTCCTGTTTGAGGAGTTAAGGTGGAGTATGAGGAGTAATAGGCCACCATAGTTTTAAACATTTGTTTAAATCCATGGTAGCCAGCTGTTATGAGAAATTAATGAGTCTTTTTATCTATGAATCGCAATGGCTAACTTTTAGATGGATTGCCACAGAAGTTGATGATCACCTGACTTTTCATCTAGCGCCATCATCAAGTCAAAATATTCATTTGTCTAATAGTGATGATAGTCCTATCAGCCTGAGCTGTACTTTGTGTTTCATGCTAAAAAGCAATTGTTAGCATGCTAACACACTAAACCAGGACTGTAAGCACGGTAAACATTATACCTGCTAAACATCAGCATGTTAGCATTGTCATTGTGCGCATGTTAGCATGCTGATGTTAGCATTTAGCTCAAAGCACAGCTGTGCCTAAGTACAGCCTCACAGAGCTGCTAGCAGGGCTGTAGACTCTTTTTAAAACATGAAACTATACATTTGTGAGCCGTTTTTCCTGATTGATGTCTTCAGTATGGACCAGTGGGTTTGGGGCTCAGAGCCACAGTCAGGGTAGGGAGTTCAGAAAGTGGTGAAAAACGGACTAACACACTATTGGTTTTGTTTATTTCATGGTAATTGTTGACAAAAGGAAAAATATAGGATATCTCCGCTTTATCCTTTAAGTACAGTACTTTGTACTGGCATCATCAAATTGTGTTTTTCATGTTAATTCTGACTTAAAATCAAATGCTAGAAAGTAGTTCCTCCGGAAATGCTGGAGACAAAATATCCCAAAGGAAAGGAAAGCAAGGAAATGTCCTGGAACTGTACAGCCTGCAGTTTTAAACTCTGAGTGATTCGATGTGAAGCATCTAGAAAGCTCTCCCTACCTGTAATACAGTGAGAAACCAGGAAGCACTGGGGAGCAATGGTTGATGGTTACACACAGAGACAGGCTCAGTACTGCAGATTACATGCAGAATGAATATGAAATCATGGAAATGTAAAACCATTCCATATTCACCCAAAACTTTGTATGCAACACACTTTGCGTGAACCACGCAGGGCACTCAGTAGCAGCAGTGTCATTCTCACAAATGTCCCATGTCTGCTCCTCCGCAGATTAGACAGGGGGATAAAAGATAGCGAGTATAACCAATCAGAAGGTACAAGATTATAACTGCTGCAATTTGTCTGAATGCAGTTTGGGTTTGTGCCAAAATGAGGAAGAGCCAAAAAATGGCTTCACGTGAATGTCGCCATGTGGTACTGCAGCGAGTGACCACTTAAATCCAGTATTTAGTAGTCATTTTACTCCTCTAGTGTTCCTACAACATCATCTTTAAACATTTATCAAAAATGAAATGCGGTCCAACTCTAACACGCAGCCAAACCACATAAATACGTTTCCTTGTTTTGACAGTTTTCATTTAGTGACATGGTTCTCTGATGTTCTAACTCTGGGCCGACCTGTTGAGGAGGTGATGGGTGATAGGTTTGTTGATAGCGACTCCTCCCTCGTCCTTCAGGATCTCCTCCAGAGCTCGGAGGCAGTTGACCATCACCACTGGGTCTGGGTCCCTCAGCAGGCTGTACAGCTCGTTCACCACTGCAGCATCTGGAAGAATCAGGAACAAGAGGTTTGTGGACCTCATGTGGAGCATGAAAACATATTTAGGTATGTACACTTCAACAATAACTGAACTGTTTGTAGAGGTGGGGTGAAAATAATCAGAATCTGGACTCAGATTAGAAAACACAACGGCTGGCAAGTCAGCTCTTTATTGGCCCCTTTTATAGAAGCACCATTGTTTAATAACAGTATTTGATGACTGGCATGAGAAAGGACTTTATACATTTCATGCATCTGTTTATAGATCACGTGTTTCCATCTTTTGAACAGTTATAAAGGAAATATAATTAGCCGTATTTTCACATTTCAAAATATTTGCAAGTGTGAAGCTTTGTTAAACAAAATAATGCACTATATCCTCAAGCTCCAGAATAATCACCCATGGAGTTAAGTTTTTCAAAGATCCACAAGGAATATATATGAAAGACTGTCTCAGCTAACATGTACAACTGCTATGCAACATTCAGTAGCAGCTAATGTAGCCTGAAGCCTCCAGCCTGCAGCAGAGAAGAGCAGTGGGCTACTGAGGTCTGGTGAGCTCACTTCTTTCTAACTGCACAGATGTTTTTCATTTTCAAACTTGTCATCTTCAGCCTCAACTGACTCAAGTGACATCAGTTGAGGACATTTACACAGCTCCCTCTGGACACACTAAAGGCTTTATACAACCTCTTTCATATATGTAGTGGTACTCCCCAACACTTGATTTGTAAAATCGGTGGAGTTTTCCTTTAAGATGTTACATGCCGGCATCACGTGTTCTGGAGCTGTCCTAGTTTGCCGAATTAGTGCAGAAGTATTTTTCAAACCTTATCAAAGGTACTGAATAGAACTGTTTAACAGCAGTTTTGGTGTTATAGATCCGAATATAGTGATCAGAGTACAACATGATAACGATCATCAGTCTGCTGGCATGTAAATGAATTCTGCTTAACTGGAAGCGGGCAACAGCTTTCTGTAGAATTACAGAAAATCAAATGGTCATTAAAAGGACAGGAGGGTAAATTCTATAAAATATGGTTACCTTTTAATACCTTTCTTGTGTTGTGTATAATTGTATTGTATCATATATTTTGGCTATTGTAATTTTATATTTTGTATTGTCTCACACGTAAAGTTTTCTGTGTTCGTCTTGTTAAAAACAATAAAAACAGTGTTAAAAAAAGAAAATAATGTTGCTCTCTTTTTCTTCATGTGGGTTCATTCTTGTTCCCATTGCATCAGATGGACTAGTGATAAAAAAAAGATGTTACTTAAACACATATATATATTACTGTATATATTATATATTGTACTGTAATGCCTGGGCTGTTGCTCTGCCACTAGCTTAGCTGTGGTTTAAGGTTTAAGATGGGTTTGAAACTGCTGTCTCTTCAAACCCCATTACTGTGCCCTCTGCAGCTGAGCTTTAAACTGTAGTCTAGTCTAAACGCAGCTGCTGTGTCCTGTAGAAAGCATCTAAATGCCACTAGGAGTCATCGTATCTGAGGTTTCGGGTCACAGAGTTCAGTGTAAGCCCAGATTTCTGCAGCTCAAATCATTTTATTAACTTTTAAAAAAGTTTAAATCTTTCTTCCCCACCAGTTTGTGTTCAAAGATACCCACCACCTTATTAAAATCCAGATCACTAGATGCTAATACCTGACTCTGCACTCGGAGCTAACAGGGAAGTTTCCTTCTTGGGATATTGAACATTTTCCGCCCATTACTTTTACAGTCTGTGCAGTTTAAGGCAGAAAATCAACTCCTCATGTTGATCTCCTCATAAGCTCTCTGTCATTCTGGTTTGTTCTCTAACTCCTGCGTGCATCTCACGATGACGCCGCACTAAAAGCCGTCTATAAAACAATTATTTCTGTGAGCGTTGTCTGATGACCCTGATAAAGGCCGCAGGCTTAAATGTGTCTGTTTCATAACAAAGTTTCTCTCAGTACAACAAATCCAGCTGGAGCTCTGATACTTCAAGACTGCCTCCCTTTCCCATGCACCGTACAAGCAGAAAAGACAATGGGAAAGAAAAGCAGAAACAGAAAGCCATCCATCCACCATACCTATCTCAGAGTTGGGCTGGAGATTGTATAGTTTGGCCCAGCCGAGTACGGCCACTCGTCGTACACAAGCTGCTCTGTCCCTCAGTCCTGCTGTCAGAGGCTGCTCCACATACTCCACCAGACTGGGTAACCTGGGGCGCACAGACACACAGTCGAAAAACGAATTATTCCAGCAGTCGCAGGCTGATGTGACGGCTTGTACCGAGGTCGCTGTGTGCAGCATCTCACCTGAGGTT